>NW_026875894.1:0-18575 GCF_032173495.1 Musca vetustissima | reverse complement strand
AGTGACATAAGGACACACGCAAGAACAACTGCTGAGGCATCGAATGAATACTAAACGAGTTATCATCATGCCCATATTGTATGCAGATCGAGGATGATGTGCGTCCTCACATTCTTGTTGGGTGTCCTCCGCTGTGGTATGAGTAGAATCTTGTGATTGGAGCTGAACAGTCACACACACATACAGACAGACATCTTTGAGTGCAACCACAAACATTAGAATGATGAAGATGTTCATTTTTTGTTTTGTTTTCTTATCGCCGCAGAAAAATGCATTGGCAACAACAAAAGCTTCACATCATGTTTTTCTGTTACGTTTTTCATCGACTGTAAAGTTTGCGTTGGCGTTGTACACATGCCATACCACATGCCAAAAAATATTCTTGACTGGTATGTTTGTGAGGGTGTTTTTGCTGTGTGAAAAACGTGAAAAGTATATTTGTCATATTTACTTCTTAAATACAATTTGTTACGTTCAAATAGCATTTCGTTTCTGGAAATTCAATTTACCTCACTTATTTTATGCTCTTTGAAATGGTGGATAATATTTTGTTGAAATGTTATTCATTTTTTCAATTTGAAAAAAAAGAAAAAAACGGATGCAAGCCGTTAAGAGATTGGCAAGATCATTGACAATATGAAACGAGGGGGAGATGGACACACAAACTGATCTCAACTGTACATACATTATACAGAAGAACAAGGGAGCAGTAAATTATTCCTAGCCTTTGAGACACAAATACGTTAATAATTATAATCTTCACCATACTGTGGTACTGGGTATTTTCTTTATACATATGTTTGTAACAGGTAAAAGGAAACGAGATAGACACATGATTCCTTTTTGAATATGCATAGAATCACTTTCTGCTCTTTATGCACGATCGTTTTCGCACTGGGTTATGTTAAATTATAAAAAACGTTTAGCCAAGGCTTTATGATCCGAATTGAATGAAATTTGGCACAACTCCTGTATTTGGCTCAAGGACGAAATCTATTGAAATTGGGAAAAGTCGGTTCAGATTTAGATATAGCTCCCATATATATTTTCGTCCGTTTGAAGGTAAATGGTGTACCAAAGTCCCTAAATATCTTTCGATTTGCACGAAATTTGGCATGACGTAATGAATAAGGTCTAGAATGATGTGTGTTAAGTTTCGTGAAAATCGGTTCAGATTTGGATATAGTTCCTATATATATCTTCGTCCGATTTAAGGTAAATGGTGTAGCAAAGTCCGTTTATATCTTTCGATTTGCACGAAATTTGGCATAGCGTACTCTATTAAGTCTAGAATAATGTGCGCTAAGTTTCGTGAAAATCGGTTAAGATTTAGATATAGCTCCCATATCTAGTTTCGTCCGATTTTCTGTAAATGGTGCACCAAAGTCCCTATATATCATTCAATTTGCACGAAAGTTGGCACAGCGTACGGAATTAAGTCTAAAGAGCTATATCTAAATCGGTTCAGATTTAGATATAGCTTCCATATATAGTTTTGTCCGATTTTATGAAAATGTGGCACCAAAAGTACCAAAGTCCCTATATATCTTGGATTTGCACGAAATTTGGCATAGCGTACGGAATTAAGTCTAGAGACATGTGTGCTAATTTTCGTGAAAATCGATTCAGGTTTAGATATAGTTCCCATATATAGTTTCGTCTGATTTTCCGTAAATGGTGCACCAAAGTACTTATATATCTTTCGATTTGCACGAAATTTAGGACAGCATACGGAATTGAATGTAGAGTGATGTGTGCTAAGTTTCGTGAAAGTCGGTTCAGATTTAGATATAGCTCCCATATATAGTTTCGTCCGATTTTATGTAAATGGTGCACTAAATTCCCTACATATATTTCGATTTGCACGAAATGTGGCATAGCGTACTCAATTCAAGCTAGAATGATGTTTATTGAGTTTCGTGAAAACCGGTCCAGATTTAGATATAGCTCCCATATATAGTTGCGTCCGATTTTATGGAAATGTTGCACTAAATGTAACAAAGTCCCTATATATCCTTTGATTTGCACGAAATTTGGCATATCGTACTGAATGATGTTTAGAGTGATGTGTGCTAAGTTTCGTGAAAATCGGTTCAGATTTATATATAGCTTCCATATACAGTTTAGTCCGATTTTATGTAAATGTTACCTGCGTATATTACCTGCGTATATTTCGATTTGCACGAAATTTGGCATAGCGTATTCAATACACCCAAAGTGTTGAATACACCATAAAGTGTTGAAGGGTTTTTAGAAATTTGATCGCACAAAATTTTCACCTTCGGATGAGTATTACTCTGAGGCTGTGCATAATACATACACAAAACATATATCAAATTACTCAGATTCGCGACTACAATAATCTTATAATCGATTTTTAGAAATTCCTATATGCATATTAAAGCTAGAATTAAAATTCAAAAAACACTCAAAATAGATGCAGTTACAATTTTGAAAAATGATACATAAGGGGCGTAGTCCCCATTTTGTTGGCTTCTAGTTTTACTTTGACGCGAAGACAGTGAAATGAGTGGCTTAATCACAAATCGATAGAGAACATAAATAACTGGTTCCCCTCAACCTGTTTTTACACATTTTTTTTACATTAAAGTAGACACAGCTTCCACCAAAATAAAGTTTGGATGTCGGATGGTATATCCCTATTTTCAAAGTTATTTCGTTTTGCACACGTTTTCGATATTTCGGAGGTTTTAGCCACCTAATAGAGTTTTCCCACCTGACCTAGTTAATTTTCTCAGAGAATAAACAGCCTACTAGAAGACATATTACAATGTCATATTCTTCATATAAATTTAAAAACCACTTCATATTAATCCACAAATATTGTAAAATATTTATTTTTACCCTGGTATGTACATTTTTAGTTCTTAAAATTTAAACTCACTTAAACATTAGTAACTGTTATGCGATACGATTTAAACCCCAAATCGTGTCGGTTTGTCTCTTGCATACGATTAATGTTCTGCACATAGAAACTGACTTGTGACAAGAGCGACACATGGTACCGAAACGGCACACTGACATTCACTTGTAAATCCACGTTACTATACACTGTGAATTTCGACACAGAAGAATTGCAACAACAAACCCAATCAGATGGCAGACACATTGTCCCAGGACCCTGAATTCAGATTTTGGAATTGTTGAAATGAAACATTTTATTTATGGCTAGCCAAACAGCACAGAAATCTGTTTTTCAATTGAATAACTAAGGCCAGTATAAAATAAATATACAGACATACAAATATACATATGCATACATGAATGAATGACGAAAAGGATATACATACACATAAAAACAAAAAGGCAAAAAATATGTTGACGTCTACATTTTAAATCTCAAGCAAACTGTAAAAATGTTCAGAGTGATGTTACGGATGAATAATTATTTAGTGTCCGATTACTGAACAATGAACTCCAGACGTATAGTCTCCTCCCTGTCATGTCTGGTCTTCAATATTGGTTTTTATTCGTTTCTTGTATTAATGGAATATTTAATGTGACTTGTGTTGTTGTTGCTCCGTAAATTCATTTACAAAGAAATTATGATTAATTAAAGTAGGGTAACATATTATTTCATAATTTGTTGTTGGTAATGCAGGTGAGTGCATCTGACTGATGATATGTAAACTTTGACTGGGCTTTGACTGATGTTTGAAATTCTAATGTTTTGTGCAAAGTATAATGAAGAAGTTGTGGAGTTGAATATTTCCAGAAAAGGGTGACTGATAAGAGTGACAGAACCTTTTGGCGTGGATTCTTTAAACAATGAGGGTTTCAAAAAAATTTTATAGCCTTTTTGAAGGCTCTAAGGCGTGGATTTTTAAACAATTTCTGTAGCCTCTTTGAAGGATCTAAGGCGTGAATTTTTAAACTATTTCTGTAGCCTCTTTGAAGGCTCTAAGGCGTGGATTTTTTAACCATTTTCTGTAGCCTCTTTTAAGGCTCGAAGGCCTGGATTTTTTAAACAATTTTTTTCTGCGAAGGCTCTTAGGCGTGGACTTTTTAAACAAATTTTTACAGCCTCTGCGAAGGCTCAAAGGCGTGGATTTTTTAAACAAATTTTATAGCCTCTGCAAAGGCTCTAAGGCATGGATTTTTTAAACAAATTTTATAGCCTCTGCGAAGGCTCTAAGGCGTGGATTTTTTAAACAAATTTTATAGCCTCTGCGAAGGCTCTGAGGCGTGGATTTTTTAAACAAATTTTATAGCCTCTGCGAAGGACCTAGGGCGTGGATTTTTTAAACAAATTTTATAGCCTCTGCGAAGGCTCTAAGGCGTGGATTTTTTAAACAAATTTTATAGCCTCTGCGAAGGCTCTAAGGCGTGGATTTTTTAAACAAATTTTATAGCCTCTGCGAAGGCTCTAAGGCGTGGATTTTTTAAACAAATTTTATAGCCTCTGCGATGGCTCTAAGGCGTGGAGGTTTTAAACAAATTTTATAGCCGCTGCGATGGCTCTAAGGCGTGGATTTTTTAAACAAATTTTATAGCCTTTGCAAAGGCTCTAAGGCGTAGATTTTTTAAACAAATTTTATAGCCTTTGCAAAGGCTCTAAGGCGTGGATTTTTTAAACAAATTTTATAGCCTCTGCGAAGGCTCTAAGGCGTGGATTTTTTAAACAAATTTTATAGCCTCTGCGAAGGCTCTAAGGCGTGGATTTTTTAAACAAATTTTATAGCCTCTGCGAAGGCTCTAAGGCGTGGATTTTTTAAACAAATTTTATAGCCTCTGCGATGGCTCTAAGGCGTGGATGTTTTAAACAAATTTTATAGCCTCTGCGATGGCTCTAAGGCGTGGATGTTTTAAACAAATTTTATAGCCTCTGCGATGGCTCTAAGGCGTGGATGTTTTAAACAAATTTTATAGCCTCTGCGATGGCTCTAAGGCGTGGATGTTTTAAACAAATTTTATAGCCTCTGCGATGGCTCTAAGGCGTGGATGTTTTAAACAAATTTTATAGCCTCTGCGATGGCTCTAAGGCGTGGATGTTTTAAACAAATTTTATAGCCTCTGCGATGGCTCTAAGGCGTGGATGTTTTAAACAAATTTTATAGCCTCTGCGATGGCTCTAAGGCGTGGATGTTTTAAACAAATTTTATAGCCTCTGCGATGGCTCTAAGGCGTGGATGTTTTAAACAAATTTTATAGCCTCTGCGATGGCTCAAAGGCGTGGATTTTTTAAACAAATTTTATAGCCTCTGCGAAGGCTCTAAGGCGTGGATTATTTAAACAAATTTTATAGCCTCTGCGAAGGCTCTTAGGCGTGGATTTTTTAAACAAATTTCATAGCCTCTGCGGAGGACCTAGGGCGTGAATTTTTTAAACAAATTTTATAGCCTCTGCGAAGGCTCTAAGGCGTGGATTTTTTAAACAAATTTTATAGCCTCTGCGAAGGACCTAGGGCGTGGATTTTATAAACAAATTTTATAGCCTCTGCGAAGGCTCTAAGGCGTGGATTTTTTAAACAAAATTTTATAGCCTCTGCGAAGGCTCTAAGGCGTGGATTTTTTAAACAAATTTTATAGCCTCTGCGATGGCTCTAAGGCGTGGATGTTTTTAACAAATTTTATAGCCTCTGCGAAGGCTCTAAGGCGTGGATTTTTTAAACAAATTTTATAGCCTTTGCAAAGGCTCTAAGGCGTGGATTTTTTAAACAAATTTTATAGCCTCTGCGATGGCTCTAAGGCGTGGATGTTTTAAACAAATTTTATAGCCTCTGCGATGGCTCTAAGGCGTGGATTTTTTAAACAAATTTTATAGCCTCTGCGATGGCTCTAAGGCGTGGATGTTTTAAACAAATTTTATAGCCTCTGCGATGGCTCTAAGGCGTGGATGTTTTAAACAAATTTTATAGCCTCTGCGATGGCTCTAAGGCGTGGATGTTTTAAACAAATTTTATAGCCTCTGCGATGGCTCTAAGGCGTGGATGTTTTAAAAAAATTTTATAGACATCTCAATCATGTAAATGTTCGTCACTCCTTTTGTGGTGAACCCTTTCTTCTCTAAGCATTACATAGCTGTTTACTCTTAAATTATTTGCTTCTTTGTTGTTGAGTTTTGTGCTATCAGAAAACGTGTTTGTATGCCATGTGTGTTTTGTACAATTTTACACAATTTTCACAGCATTGTTTTGTGTTAATGACACTGACAAATTTCCCATGTAAGAAATGTTCTAAACAATTAATTTGTTGCATTAGAGTGCTGTAATGCTGGTAATGGATCTTTCCCAGTGCAACAACTCTCTTCGGGAACAGAGAGCTCAAAGCAACATAAATTGCCAATGTATTTAACTTTTCTCTCTCCCTCTGTCTGGCCAAAGGAAAATGTTTAATTCAATGTTGTTGTTGGCTCTTACAACTACGACAACGACTGATTGATGTTTGAAGAATGTGTATGTATGCAGTTAGGTGTGTGTCTTGGAAAGGATTATGAGTAATGAAGAAAATATATTTATCTTTCGGATAAATATATATGAACAATTATATATAATTATTTATCCAAATTATAAGATATCCTAAGAAAAGAATTTCCGGAGTTTTTTGATGGGTTCTTATTTTGTATTGTTTGTTTAAAATTTTTACCATTCTCTTATAAAATCCCCCATACATTCAATTGTTTTACATATCGTATCGTGTATAGTTTTCTCTAAATATTTCATAACATATGATGTGCTGCTGCTGTTAGCAACCTTTAGCAAAACATATTAATATGCACATGATGTTCAGAAGCCCAGGGTGTGGTTGCAAAAGACAAAAACTCCCGCCCTGTGCCTTATACGTATTGCACAACAAGATGAGTTACAACAACAAGAACAAAGTTCCATTTCAGAGTTTTGCAAAACTTTGTCAAATATGAATTCTTTGGAAACTATCTTTCATTTTATTTCATATTGTGTACACAGAAGCAAGTTTATCCATAACATAAATAAAATAAATTAATTATTTTATATTATGATGAAATAAATATGCAGGGAATGACAAAGTCCTGTTTGGCAGAGGACGCAAACAGACACACACACAGAAGATGGTGGGATTTTAACGTAATTATGATATATAGATATAGTAATAGATGTTAGCATGATATTCGTATTGGCAACGGTCTGAAATTTAAGTTATGTAAAAATTAGTATTACTGTAACTAAATGTAATTAATGCCTGGTAAAACCATTAACATCGAGTGAGTTTGGAACAGGTCACACCAGAAATTCGATAAAATATATTTGAAATGTAAAGGAACTGATCTTCAAAAAATTGCTCAAAATTGTCAATCAAAACGCATGTATTTCAATGTTTGGGATTATTTTGAAAAATTAAAAACCGTATGTCATATGTCGACAGCCAAATCTTCCAATACGAATTCTGGAAATCAGCACATTCGATTGACTTCACATGATTTGACTTTCATATGATATGTTTTATAAGCAGAAGTTTAGTCAATTCCGTTCGGAAATATTGCTAAGTTTTTTAAAATTATTGAAGTCGGGTGACGTAGGAGATGATAGATACCAAGCAACGGCTCTAATGGGCTTAAACATGGCAAAGTCCAGTCTTATCTTGGTCCCTCCTTCATCTCAATTACATACGGTGTCCCCAGCACAAGAAAGGAGACAAGACAATGTGGGCCAACTACAGAGGAATTAGTCTCGTTTCCATCGCATATGTAGTGTTATCAAGTGTTCTGTATGAACGACTGAAGCCAATGGTCAATTATATTATTGGAATCTTATCAATGCGGCTTGAGACCTCGCAAATCCGTTATACACCAGATTTTCACCCACCAAAAATTCAAAGTTCAAATTCAAAATTCATCGACACATACCACCTTTTCTTAGACTACAAAGCTGCATTCGACAGCCCAATCCGCTTAGGTGTTAAATGAGATGTCTGCATTTGGCAACCCTGCAATATCAATACGGCAATGTAGGAAATTCGTAGATGGAACAAGGTCAGAAGTTAAAATCTTAAAAGACCTCTCGGAGCCCGAAAAGGGGATTCCGGCAAGGTGACAGTTTATCGTGTGACCTTTTTAACATCCAGTTGGAAAAGAAAAAGTCTTTGTGCATTTTTTTGTAACAGGCAAAAGGAATCGAGGTAGACCCATGGTTTCATTTGAGAATATGCATCGAATCACTTTCTGAGTCGTTTTATGTATGTCCGTCAGTGCATGTATTTTTGTGAGCAAAATACAGGTCGCATTTATGATCTGACGAAACTTGGCACATGTCACTTATTTGGCCAAAGGACGAACCCTATTGTAATTGGAGAATATCGGTTCAGATTTAGATATAGATCCCATATATAGCAAGATGGGTCCATATTATTTTATGCGAAGTTTAATGCCTGTGATGTTTTGTTGAAATCGGCTCAGACTCACCAAACTCCTGAAATATCCGAAAAGAAAATCCGATTGAGACAAAATTTGTACAGCGTACTGAAATGGGTCCATATTAATGTATGCGAAGCTTTGTGGAAATCGGTACAGATTTAGATATAGCCCCCAAATAGTTTCGTCCGATTTTATGTATATGCATCAAACCCTATATATTTTTCCGACTGAGACGCAATATTGCACATCTTATTTAATTAAACCCAGTTTGATGTCGGTGAAGTTTTGTTGAAATCGGTTCAGATTTAAATATAGCTCCCATATATAGTTTGTCCGATTTTAGGTAAATGGTACAGCAAACTCCCAATATTTTTCCGATTGAGACAGCGTACTGCGTTAAGTCCATATAGACATATGCGAAAATCGACCATAAAAGAGTTGTAAACCATTTACATAAAGATGGATCCGAAAAGAAGCTTAAAGTTGGGGTGCCACACCAATTAACTGAAAAAAAGGTTGAATCGAATTTCCATCTGCAAAACCTTGACCAAACGGAGTGACATTTAACCATTTCTTAAACGGATGGTGACTGGAGATGAGAAATGTATCACATACGACAACCCTGTGCCAAAACGATCGTGGTCAAAGAGCGGTTAAGCACCCCAAACGGTGGCCAAACTAGGACTAACGGCCAGGAAGGGTCTGCTATTCATTTGGTGGGACTAGAAGGGTATTATTTAATTCTGGTCTCCACTGTCAACAACTCAACCGTTTGAAGATAGAAATTGACCAGAATTGGCCGACAGGAGGGGTGTCGTGTTCCACCAGAATAACGCTAGGCCACACACATCTACAATGACTGGCCAGAAACTATAATTTTTTGGCATTACAAAATTTCTTTAATGATAAAAAATTGTATCTTCTTGAGAGAGGCATTATGAAGTTACCTTTCAAATGGCAACAAATCATACAATAAAATCGTACATTCCGAAGCATGTTGTACAGTCATAAAGTTCATATAAAAATAATCGATCTATTTTTCCCCATCGTTATATTTCCGAAGAGCCTATATTTGTTCGATTTAAACAAAAATTTGGAAGAGGTGAGCGGAGAGTGATGTTTATTAAGGTTGCAAAACCCGGTTTATATTTAGATATATCACCGATATTTATTTTCGTTGAGCCTACGTCTGTTCCATATACACGAGATAAAATTGTGGACATCGCACTGTGCTGGAGCAAACCAAATGGTATAGGTCACGATTGCTCAATTAGGTCCAGATTTACATACATACATTATTTTGTTCCCTTACAACTTAAACTCCATGTCTTCTCGATCGACATGGAATTTTTCATAGATTTAAGAATGGTATGTGTATGGGTAATTTTAATTGATACAAATATCTATGTAGATCGCACATATAATTTAATCCGATTCCAAAATATTCTATAAATATGATATGCATGTTCTATCTACAGGATATTGTAAATATTAGCATATCTTTTATGTAGCCAAAGTGGTGAGGTGTATCATATAGTCGGCACCACCATAAAATAAATTATAAATATATATTTAATTCTTAATACAAAATTCATAGAAATTTCAGCTATTTTCCAATTTCTTGGAAAATTATTGTAAATAACTACAAACTTTCGATTTAATATCGCAATTTTCAATAAAATGTCTATAGGATTATAATTATATTTCGACGAGAGAACGAAATTACATAAAGTCAAAGGCGTAGTTATGTTATTTTTGTACTTTTTAATTTGAAACTAAAAAATTGTCAATAAATATCAGAATGAGGAATATAATGAGAAAGCATTCAGTTCATAATTATATATACCAAACAATTTTATTCCACATTAAATATTTAATGGACCTTTTAGTATAAAAAACCACCCTTATAATTATTTGAGCACCTGTACAAAAGACAAATGCACTCCTTCAATGCGTTCGTACCTAACGTAACGTAACTTTGCAACTATTACATGAACAAATGCATTCTTATAACAAAGTTATAGCCACTGGAGTACAGCTGCAAGCAATTTTAATGTTTCGTCCTCTATTCAATTTCTTGACTTCTGCTCTGCTAAAATGGCGACCTACAGCACTAACACTCCCGACGAAGTCAGGTGTTTCAAATATACTACCTGGATTGTTGGACAAACCGTTATCATACAAACCGATTGTCATAATGTCAAGAGGTTGCCGGGGGGTGTTCGACTCAGTAGGTGGCTCACAAAACGGAGCATACACAAAAATTCACCAATTTATATAGTGAGGACCCAAATGCATGTGTGAGTGTGTGTTTGTTCGCTTGTGTGTATGCAAGAGAGTGACTGAGTTAAATGTAGACGTCTGGAACACGTACTGGGCATAAATGTAGTACACGAACGGAAAAACTGCATGCGTACGTGCCTTCGAGGAATCAATTCACATTTGCCAGAATGTGAACGCATTTCCAAATGTGAGTATGTGTGGGTGTTCGCATCGGCTGGTGTTCGCTTATGCAGCTACTTAACATTGGGTACGTTTATGTTTGAATTGTACAAAGTTCGTTGAACACACATAAAATAAAGAATATATACATAGCTACATACGTAACAAAATACTAAATCGCCCATACTCTAGCCTCATAAAGTTTATTTAAGTATAGGTTGTATTCACACACACTCGCACATACATACCTAGTTAAGTATTACAAGTTTTTTTTTGGTGAAAAGCTACATCGTCATTCGTGTTCATATGAATAAGTTGGCAAGTCGGCAATGAAATGCAAAATGCCTTCATAGAAATGTTGTAATATATATTACGAAGGGGGTTTCACGATGTTGAGTCTGAAATTTTACACATACTTCGCTAGTACAGCTAGGAGGTTTGGTATTGCAACTGAATAGATCGGTTCACGTTTTTTTGTAGCCCTCATAGAACGGTATCAAACAATATTTAGCATTTTGTTGATTTTGGACAGGTTATCCAACCGAATTGGCAGTCATTTTGAATTTTGAGTTATCATTGAATAACACATATCCGTACTACAAATATTTAATGTGCACCACAGTTTCAGGGTAGCCCCCATATAACGGCATTCCCCAATATTCGGTATTTTGTGGATTTTGGACACAGCCGAATTGGTTGTAATTTGGTACTTTGAATAACACATCTCCGTACCAAAAATTATTAATATTGAACCAAGTTTCAGGATAGTCTCCATATAAGATTACTCCCCAATACTCTGCATTTTGGGGATTTGGTCAGTTCTTCTGAAGGAATTTTATGCAATTTGGTATTTAGGATTCAAATTGTACAGTACATCTGCGTACCAAAAATTATTAATAGTGTTTAGGGTGTAACTGGCTTTTGGATAGCCTAGAAAAAGTCTTATTTAAAAATGCACGCTTTTTGGATAGCCTAGAAAAAGTCTTCTTTAAAAATGCACGCTTTTTGGATAGCCTAGAAAAAGTCTTCTTTAAAAATCCACGCCTTTTGGATAGCCTAGAAAAATTCTTCTTTAAAAATCCACGCCATTCGGATAGCCTTGAAATTGTCTTCTTTAAAAAAAAAAAAATAAACTCTCTTGGATAGCCTTGAAAAAGTCTTCATTAAAAATCCACGCCTTTGGATAGCCTTGAAAAAGTCCTCTTTAAAAATCCACGCCATTTGTATAGCCTTGAAAAAATCTTCTTTAAAAATCCACGCCTTTTATATAGCCTTGAAAAAGTCTTCTTTAAAAATCCACGCCTTATGGATAGCCTTGAAAAAGTCTTCTTTAAATATCCACGCCATCCGGATAGCCTTAAAAAAGTCTTCTTTAAAAATCCACGCCTTATGGATAGCCTTGAAAAATTCTTTAGTAAAAATCCACGCCTTATGGATAGCCTTGAAAAATAATTTAGTAAAAATCCACGCCTTATGGATAGCCTTGAAAAATTCTTTAGTAAAAATCCACGCCTTATGGATAGCCTTGAAAAATAATTTAGTAAAAATCCACGCCTTATGGATAGCCTTGAAAAACTCTTTAGTAAAAATCCACGCCTTTTGTATAGCCTTGAAAAAGTCTTCTTTAAAAATCCACGCCTTTTGTATAGCCTTGAAAAAGTCTTCTTTAAAAATCTACGCCTTTTGGATAGCCTTGAAAAAGTCTTCTTTAAAAATCCACGCCTTTTGGATAGCTTTGAAAAAGTCTTCTTTAAAAATCCACGCCTTTGGATAACATTGAAAAAGTCTTCTTTAAAAATACACGCCATTCGGATAGCCTTGAAAAAGTCTTATTTAAAAATCCACGTCTTTTGGATAGCCTTGAAAAAGTCTTCTTTAAAAATCCACGCCTTTCGGATAGCCTTGAAAAAAAAAATCCACGCCTTTTGGATAGCCTTGAAAAAGTCTTCTTTAAAAATCCACGCCTTTTGGATAGCCTTGAAAAAGTCTTCTTTAAAAATCCACGCCTTTTGGATAGCCTTGAAAAAGTCTTCTTTAAAAATCCACGCCTTTTCTTTATTAAACATCCACGATAGCCTTGAAAAAGTCTTCTTTAAAAAATCCATGCCTGGTAAAGGCCTTGAAAAAAGTCTTCTTTAAAAATAAACGCCTTTTGTATAGCCTTGAAAAATTCTTCTTTAAAAATTCACGCCTTGAGCTCCACTTCTCCCTGAACAGTTTTTCTTTAAAAATTCACGCCTTTCGGATAGCCTTCAAAAAGTCTTCTTTAAAAATCCACGCCTTTTGGATAGCCTTGAAAAAGTCTTATTTAAAAATCCACGTCTTTTGGATAGCCTTGAAAAATTCTTCTTTAAAAATCCACGCCTTTTGGATAGCCTTGAAAAAGTCTTATTTAAAAATCCACGTCTTTTGGATAGCCTTGAAAAATTCTTCTTTAAAAATCCACGCCTTTTGGATAGCCTTGAAAAAGTCTTCTTTAAAAATCCACGCCTTTTGGATAGCCTTGAAAAAGTCTTCTTTAAAAATCCACGCCTTTTGGATAGCCTTGAAAAAGTCTTCTTTAAAAATCCACGCCTTTTGGATAGCCTTGAAAAAGTCTTTATTAAACATCCACGTCTTTCGGATAGCCTTGAAAAAGTCTTCTTTAAAAGTCCACGCTTGTTAGATAGCCTTGAAAAAGTCTTTTTTAAAAATCCACGCCTTTTGGATAGCCTTGAAAAAGTCTTATTTAAAAATCCACGCTTTTTGGATAGCCTTGAAAAAGTCTTCTTTAAAAATTCATGCCTTTTGGATAGCCTTGAAAAAGTCTTCTTTAAAAATTCACGCCTTTCGGATAGCCTTCAAAAAGTCTTCTTTAAAAATCCACGCCTTTTGGATAGCCTTGAAACAGTCTTCTATAAAAATCCACGCCTTTTGGATAGCCTTGAAAAAGTCTTATTTAAAAATCCACGCTTTTTGGATAGCCTTGAAAAAATCTTCTTTAAAAATCCACGCCTTTCGGATAGCCTTGAAAAAGTCTTCTTTAAAAATCCAAGCCTTTTGGATAGCCTTGAAAAAGTCTTCTTTAAAAAACCACGCCATTTGTATAGCCTTGAAAAAGTCTTCTTTAAAAATCCACGCCTTTTGTATAGCCTTGAAAAAGTCTTCTTTAAAAATCCACGCCTTTTGGATAGCCTTGAAAAAGTCTTCTTTAAAAATCCACGCCTTTCGGATAGCCTTGAAAAAGTCTTCTTTAAAAATCCACGCCTTTCGGATAGCCTTGAAAAAGTCTTCTTTAAAAATCCACGCATTCAACACGTTTTCTTTAAAAACCCTCGCCTTTATTAATCCTCAGTCTTTGCTGGTCCTTAAAAAAAGTTATCTCTAAATAACTACGACTTTATTGGTCCTTGAAAAAAGTTATCTCTAAAGAACCACGCCTTTGTTGGTCTTTGGAAACAGTTATCTCTAAAGACCCACGCCTTTGTTGGTTCCTGGAAATAGTTACCTATAAAAAACCATGCCTTTGTTTTTTCTTGACCCTTTTTTGGACCCTTTAAAAAAATTCATAAAAATATCCACGCTTTGTAATGGTACTTGAAAAAAATATGTTGTGAAATATTCATGCCTTTGTTTTGGATCTGTTTTCAAACTGGTTTAACTTTTCACATTGTAACATTTTCATTATATTTCACTTTAAATTTCGTATTATATACCAATACTCCATACTCAATATAATTCTCAACATCGAATCACAACACTTCCTCGCAATGCCACACACATACAAATTGCATAACAACAAAAACCAAAAAAAACCCAAATTGAATTATTTTTGTTGTTGCATTACAAATGCAAGGACAACAACATTGATGGCCCTAGAGGAGCTGAAGTTAATTAAATAATAACATATGTATAAATTACATTTTGCACATATTAACATTTAATGTTCATTTGTTGTTTATTATTCTTGCGTGTTTTTTTCTGGTTCAGCACTAAATAAATTATTAATAATATTTTTCATTGTTATTAAATCAAAATCGTATTGGCTAATAAATGACAATATTTATTTATTTATTATGCAATGCACACACACATGCACACATTGTGTGTCCACTTGTTGTTTTATCATTAAACCATTTGGCCACGAAAAACAAATCAAATAATATTATTAACAATTATGTGGATATATGACCACAGGTTAATAATGAATGTCATTGTGTTAATACTATTTTTATAATGAATAAATTAGAATTAAACTACCACAGGCTTAGAGCATGTGTGAGTGTGTGTGGTACAAAATCTGTTATTGATATAAGTAGTACTTTTTATCCCCACTTAATTTATAAAATCAACATTAAATGTGTCACTCTATTTACATTTAATTCATAATATTTAAACGTTTTATTTTTATAAGCATGATTTAAAATCAACATAAGGTGCAATTTATTTTGTTTTTTATTAGACCAATATCTACACCACCTTTATGACGCTTTTTATGAGACCTGTCACATAAAAATCAAATACTGGTTTAATTAATAATAACAATATTTTCTAATATGAACACATTGCCTACATCTTTCTCAATGAAAGAGATATTGAGGAAGCTTTTACAATAATCAGCCCAGATGGGCACTGTTTTTATTCTAAAGGGGTCTCACACATACTAAGGTTACTATAACTCTAGTAACTCTAGTAGTCGATTTTCACAATCATCCATAGATACCAATTTTTATCATTAAAGAAATTATTCAAGGCAAGAAAGAAATTTTTAAAGCAAATTCTCAATGCAATCAATCGATTAGGTACTATATGGTACCAAGTCCGGAATGTATGGTACCAAGTCCGGACTGTTATGATTCTAAAAGGGCCTCACGCATACTAAGGTTACTATAAGAATGGTGAAAAATAAATACATTATTTTTATATAAACTATAGGACTTTATGCACCGTTTTGTTATATGATTTATTGCCATTTTAAAGGTAACTTCATAATGCCTCTCTCATAGAAGTCCTGCTCTCTATTTGCAAAAAACTCTAGTAGTCGATTTTCACAATCCTCCATAGATACCAATTTTTTATCATTAAAGACATTTTTCAAGGCAAGAAAGAAATTTTTAAAGAAAACTCTCAATGCAAACAAGCGATTATGTACCAAGACCGGACTGTATGGCGGATGCATCAAAACTTCTCAACCAAGCTCCCGAAGTTTCTGGTGAGTCACTGTAGATGTGTGTCACTGTGGCCTAGCGTTGGTAGAACGCGACACATCTCATTCTGGCCGTATCTGTTCAATTGCTATTTTCAAACGGTCCAGTTGTTGATAGTAGAGATCCGAATTTAGCATTTGGTCATATGGAAGCAACTCATAACAGATAATACCCTACCAGTCCCACCAAATGCATAGAAGAACTTTCCTGGCCGTTAGTCCTGGTTTGGACACTGTTTGAGGTGCTTTACCGCTCTTTGACCACGATCGTTTTCGCACGGTGTTATCGTATGTGATCCATTTCTCATCTCCAGTAACCATCCGTTTAAGAAATGGGTCTATCTAATTGCGTTTGACCAAGGCATCGCAGATGGAAATCCGATCTATCCTGTTTTTTTTTCTGTTAATTGGTGTTGCACTCAAACATCGAGCTTCATTTTGAATCCAGCTTTGTCTAAATGGTTTAAAACAGATTTATGGTCGATTTTTAGCTCCTGGACGGTCAACTTCGATCATTTCTCCGATTTTATCCACGTTTACGGCGACCGGCCTAATAAATTGCATTGTCCCTAACATAATATATTTCTCGTCTAATAATCAATATGAATATTTATCAGCATAGACGTTTTTACTGGTATTCGCACTTCAAGGCTTAAGCCTGTACACAGGCTGCTTCAAACCCGTCTATGGGGTCTGACTTATGGCCGTTCATAAAGACTTCATTATGATAGTCTATAAAGACTATGTTATTTGATGCATCCTCAAGCCTGACAATTAATACATCCTCAATCCCGTTTATAGAGACAGCCTTAAGCTAGTCTATAGAGCCCTCCGATAGCCCGCGAATAGCTACGTCTTCTTTTAAAAACTCACGCTTGTGGATAGCCTAAAAACAATATTCTTTAAAAAATCCAGGGCTATGGATAGCCTTGAAAAAATATTCTTTAAAAAATCCAGGCCTATGGATAGCCTTGAAAAAATATTCTTTAAAAAATTCACGCTTTTGTATAGCCTTTGAAAAAATATTCTATGGATAGCCTTTGAAAAAATATTCTATGGATAACCTTTGAAAAAATAATCCACGCCTCTGTATAGCCTTGGAAAATATATTCTTTAAAAAACCCACGTCCCTGCATAGAATTGGAGAATATATTCTTTATTAAAAAAAACCACGCCTCTGCCTTTAGCCTTTAAAAAAATATTGTTTAAAAAATCAATATAGTCCTTGAAAAAAGACTTCATTGAAAGTCCTTGAAAAAAGTCTTCTTTAAAAATCCACGCCTCTGGATAGTCCTTGAAAAAAGTCTTCTTTGAAAATCCACGCCTCTGGATAGTCCTTGAAAAAAGTGTTCTTTGAAAATCCACGCTTCTGGATAGTCCTTGAAAAAAGTGTTCTTTGAAAATCCACGCGTCTGAATAGTCCTTGAAAAAAGTCTTCTTTGAAAACTATCAACAGTGATAGTCCTTGAACAAATTTTGCACAGAGTATTGAATTCCACGCTTCTGGATAGTCCTATGCCAAAAAGTTTTGTTGAAATCCAGATTCTGATATAGTCCTTAAAAAAACTGTTCTTTAATGAAAACCCACGCCTCTGGATAGTCCTTGAAGCAAAATTTTGAAAATCCACGCCTCTGGATAGTCCTTGAAAAAAATCCACGCCTCTGGAAATTTTGAAAAAATAGTCTTTGAAAATCAACGCCTCTGTATAGCCTATGAAAAAGTCTTCTTTGAAAATCCACGCCTCTGGATAGTCCTTGAAAAAGTCTTCTTTGAAAATCAACGCCTCTGGATAGTCCTTGAAAAAGTCTTCTTTGAAAGTCCACGCCTCTGGATAGTCCTTGAAAAAAGTCTTCTTTGAAAATCCACGCCTCTGGATAGTCCCTGAAAAAAGTCTTCTTTGAAAATCCACGCCTCTGGATAGTCCTTGAAAAAAGTCTTCTTTGTAAATCCACGTCTGGATAGTCATTGAAAAAAGTGTTCTTTTAAAATCCACGCCTTTGTTGGTCCTTGAAAAAGGTGTTCCTTAAAAATCCACGCCTTTGTTAGTCCTAGAAAAAAGTTTTAGTAAAAATCCTCGCCTTTGTTAGTCCTAGAAAAAAGTTTTAGTAAAAATCCTCGCCTTTGTTCGTCTTTGAAAAAAGTCTTCCTTAAAAATTCACGCCATTGTTGGTCCTTGAGAAAAGTTTTTTTTAATAATCCACGCATATAGGAATCCTTGCTATATTGTTCTGTAATTTGATATTCCAGTTTCTTGACACCAAAATATTGACCGATTTAAGAAAATCTGACTGCCCGCCACATTGTGGAGGGCATATATGGTTCGGTTTTGTTTTATTTTTAATTTGTAGTTCGTTGGCGTAATTAGTATGGGTATTTATTTCAATCCTCTAGAATCTACATTTTTTTAAATTTTATTAAAAAATGAAACACAAATTTATTCTGCAAAAAAAAAAAAAAAAAAAAAAATACGATCCATATGTTCGTTCATTAGCATCATCTATTTATTGATGGTTTTCATTTTTTTCATTGTTGACGATTATAATTTTCATAATTGAACAAACCTCAAAAACCACTTAGTTAACTCGCTTCTCATACGCA
>NW_026875893.1:0-18105 GCF_032173495.1 Musca vetustissima | reverse complement strand
CCTCTAGGCGTGTTTTTTTAAACAGTATTTATAGCATACCTCAAGTTGTGGATATTTTAATATCAGTATTTATAGCATACCTCTAGGTGTGGATTATTTTTAAAATATATATTTTTTATAGCATTTATATGACCCCTAATCTGTCCTCGCATATTTCCTTTAATGCCGAAATCTCATACAGTTTATGTCTCACAGCATACTTTTAGGCCTTTGATGTGATATATATAAGTTGCAGCTTTTATCTTCTCCTCAGCGTGTGTTCTAGTTTTTTGTCTTTGATAAGCAAATGAGCAATGTTGACATTATCATCGCCCAACATTGTGGCCTACTTTTAGGCATATATAGAAAATGGTATAGTTTTCAAGATCGTCTACAACTGATTATACATTTCAATGGGCGTCAAATTTATTTGTGGACAGACACAATATGTGTTCTCTACCCCGGAGACTGTTGGCGACATCAAAGTTGGGAATTGTGGTTACAACAATTCGGAAAACATTTTCATTTGTCGTGGTTGTTATTGTTGCTTTCATAGTGTGCTAATTATGATAATAGCACACAGTGTATGTGTGAAAGACCTATGTGACAATGTACCAATGTCATGTTTTCTGGTTATATCAATGCGATGGTTGAGCTAAAAACGGACCTTTAGGTACTGTTAGTCAGAGTTTTTTTTCTTTTTGGAAAAAATTTCGTGTCATGTATTCCACAAAACCAAAAACACCATCTACGAGACAGCAACTATAATGGAATGGCTCCAGTTGCAATTTGGTTTAGCAATTGAAATCCACACCATGGCCAATTGTAGGAAATAGAAAAAACAAACCTACCCCAACATGTTGGGGTACGTGGGTAGCCATGTTTCAAGCTGTCCGTTGAGCAATGTAAACCCATTGTTTGTACATTTGCTAAAAATTGCAATGCTGATATCACCCTCCCTCTCTGCAGTTGGCAAATATGTTTGAACAGCGCCGAACATTTGTCGTTGAAAGTTGGCTTGGGAAAAATTTCTACTCAACACTTTTGGAATATAAATGCGGTTTATTTGCAAAACGATATAACAAGGATTTGATATGTTTTTGCAGGATATTGTTTTTTTAGAACATAAAAATATGGATATATTTGGAAATGAAATTTGATGGAAATTTGAAAAGTAGTGTTTTAAAGTAGCGTTTTTATGGACAAAAATAAGCCATGGATTTGAAAAAAATAGTTGTCAAGCGTGGATTTTTTAAGAACATTTTTTTCAAGGAGCCAACAAGGAATAGATTTTTTGAAAATATTTTTTTCAAGAATCCAACAAGTCGTAGATTTTTTAAAAATATTTTTTTCAAAAATCCAACAAGGCGTAGATTTTTTAAAAATATTTTTTTCAAGAATCCAACAAGGCGTAGATTTTTTAAAAATGTTTTTTTTCAAGAATCCAACAAGGCGTAGATTTTTTAAAAATGTTTTTTTCAAGAATCTAACAAGATGTAGATTTTTTAAAAATATTTTTTTCAAGCAGCCAACAAGAGTTTCAAGTACTTTCATGTTGGCTCAATGGACCAATGGACGTATTCGTACTGTCGTCCATCATACGGCCCAAAAACTAAATACCTAGAAATTGTTAACATTTGAAGCAACATCTTGAAGACATCTCTGTTTCAAACACCTTAGCTATGCTTAATATTTTATTAATTATTTCCGCAAGAAATCACATATTAACTTCTTTCATTCCATTATCATTTCTTCTGCTTTTTCAAAACCTCAGTTTTTGAGGTTAAAGTCACAAAGATGTCACTGATCTGCTTCTGCTACTTTATTCGTCGAAGTATGTGTGTGCGTGTCTTAGAACATAATCCAACTCTTCGCACACAAAACACAAACACTTCTAACGCTCTTCACCCTGCACACTTTTATCCTGACAAAGGTCAACTACACGGCACTGACAAAGACATCACTTTGATGTCTTATCTCCTTTATCGTCTACGCAACTATGCCAAGAGGATTTACCTCGATGAGTGTTTATATTTACAACGGATGTGGTTTGTTTTTACAGATGCTTCTCTCTAGCTGGTAAAGTGTGTCAGATAAACCACATACACACAAATGAAGGGGCTTTTGGAAGGGTACGGGTTGGGAGAGAAAAAAACTGAATAAATGGTCTACTTATGTTAATGGAAATTGATTTAGTTTAAAAGAACTAATTAAGTTTGGGAAGTATCGGCAAATGGAAATAACGAAAAACTTGCAGCGTATAATTGATATGATTTATTGATTGAAAACTTTGGTGGGGCAGCGTATGATTATTATTTATTATATAATTATGAATAACAGGTGCCGTATGATTATTATTAAATTATTAATATTTAC
The DNA here is from genome assembly GCF_032173495.1 of Musca vetustissima. Classification (NCBI taxonomy): domain Eukaryota; kingdom Metazoa; phylum Arthropoda; class Insecta; order Diptera; family Muscidae; genus Musca; species Musca vetustissima. The sequence goes on along the minus strand of NW_026875893.1, from coordinate 15,750 downwards.
TAGCATACGGCCGCAAGTTCGTTAGCGAATGTAGGAAATATTTAAACATGTATTAACTTATTATTTTATTTTCACAGCAAACTGCATATGTCAGAAAACCAATTCACACATTAATATCGACCATAAATTAAATTTGAGTACCATTTAGTACCAAATTTCATGATTATTATTTCCATAAGTACCCTGTTCAACCATCCAACAAAACTTCATGCATACCCCGATCCTACACCCCCACAATGATTCCAAATTCAAATTTCAGGATTCCAACTCTATTGGTTCACCCACAATTTAAATTGTACCAAATATAGTACACAGTACTACGAATATCCAAAACTTCCTACATACCCCAATCCTACACCTCCACAGTGATCTTAAATCCAAGTTTTAGGATTCTAACTCTATCCAAAACCTCCTTCCTACCCCAAATCTACACTCCTACTGTCATTCTAAATCCAAGTTTCTGGATTCCAAATCTATTGGTGCACCCACAATTCCAATTGTACCAAATTTAGTACATAGTAGTACGACTTTCCAAAACTTCCTACTTAACCCAAACCAACTCCCCACAGTGATCCTAAATCTAAGTATCCGGATTCAAACTCTATCAATTCATCCACAATTCAAATTGTACCAAATTTAGTACAAAGTAGTACGAATCTCCAGAACATCTTTCTTACCCCAAACCAAAACCCCCACAGTGATCCAAAATCCAAGTTTCAGTATTCCAACATTGTCGGTTCACCCACAATTCAAATTGTACCAAATTTAGTACACATTAGTACGACTTTCCGAAACTTCCTACTTAACCCAAACCAACACCTCCACAGTAATCCTAACTCAAAATTTTAGGATTCCAACTCCATCGGTTCACTCACAATTCAAATTGTACCAAATTTAGTACACAGTAGTTCGAATTTCTAAAACCTACTTCTTACAAAAATGCACCCCCATAGTGATCCTAAATCCAAGTTTCAGGATTCCAATTCAATCGATTCACCTACAATAAAATTGTACTAAATTAAGTGCATAGTAGTACAAAATTCCAATCCTTCCTACATACCCCAACCCTACACCCCCACAGTGATTCCAAATCCATGTTTCATGATTACAACTCTATCGCTTCACTCACAATTCAAATTGTACCAAATTTAGTACACATTAGTTCAAATTTCTAAAACTTTTACATATCTCAATCTTACACCTCAACAGTGATTCTAACTCGTAATTTCATGATTCTAGCTCTACTGATTCACCTAAAATTCAAATTGTACTAAATTTAGTACCATTTAGTACCTATAAGCATTAAATTCTTAAACTGAATCCTGACCCCAATCCCACACCCCTACAGTGATCCTCACTCTAAGTTTCATTGTTCCCGCTCTATCGGTTCACCCAAATCCAAACTATACCGATTATAGTACGATTAAGTACTTTTCGTACACATAAGAAACAAATTTCCAAAACTACGTTCATATCCCAATCGTACACTCCGACGGCAATTTTAATTTCAAATTCCAGGATTCCAGCTCGATTTGTATCTCTAAATTAAATTTGTACCAAATATAGTACCACATAGAACTTTTCGTACACATGAGTACACGTTTTCAAAACCATCTCCTTAAATGGACCCTACTTCTGAACCTTAATTTACACTCCAAATTTCAAGTTTTTAGCGCTATCCGTTCGATGCCACATAATTGTACCAAATTTAGTACATTTTCGTACTTTTCGGATAGTTACAGTTCGAATTTCCAAAAAACCCTTTGGTACATCTATCCTACACTCCATCAACGACCAGAAAACAAAATTTCAGAGTTCTAGCTCCACCGGTTCGCCAAATACAAATGGTATCACATTTAGTACTGTTTAGTACTTTTAGTACCGCTCTAGTACGAATTTCCAAAAACCCAGCCTTATCTGTCACATTTGGACCAAGAGTGACCCTCACCCAAAATTTCAAGATTCAGCCGTTCGTTAAATCAGTCAGTCTGTCAATCACTTTACTCTTTTATTAGTATAGATATATTATGAAATTAAAAAAAAATTAAGCTAAATTGTGGGCCTTGAAAAAATATTTTTAAACCAGTGAACGGAGCAGTATAGTCGGACAGGGCCGACTATATGATACCCTACACAACTTCCACGAACATATAACTTTCTGTGGTTCTATATTCTAAGCATGTACAATATTTCGCGATACTTGCACCTTCTTGACCGACCAGAGGTCAACAAATATTACTAATATTCAGTACAGCCCTTCTTGTCCAGATTTCCTTCACCGTGGGTTGTGTTGTGATGTTCGGCTCTCAATTGTGGTCTATAGATCGACTCCAAAAAACACAAAAAGTTAAGTTTTTGGTTCAATTTATCCGAATATTATTATCTGATCATCACCGCAAATTATAGGTGTTGTCCTTGACCATACCTGGATCCTCATGGAAAATTTCAAAGCGATCACTGCTATATTTTCGCCCGCTAGTGTGGTAATGGGTTACTAAATAATATCTGAATAAGTTAGCACCTGTAATTTTTTAATTTAACTCCCACACCCGAGTACATACAACCATATAATTGGTATCAATTTAAAGGTCAACCACTCCTCTTGGATATGCTATCAACTTCTCGGGTCATTGTTATTCAAAAGGTAAATATATAGGCTATAGAATACAAATTTTGTCATTTTTCACACAAAAGTCAGGGTCCATTTGACTCGCTAAATATTGACCGATTTTTATCAAAACAGGCATGTTAATTCTTTGGCCCAATCCCCTTCTCCATGTAAAAATTCGCGATGTTTGGGCCTCTGGAGCGGGCAAAAAATCTGACAAATCAAAAGTTTTTAGTCCATTTCATCGCCTAAATATTAACCGATATTCACCAAAATCCATAGGGGTCTTCATTGGCCAGAACCCATCCAACACGTAAAATTTCGTAAAAATTGGTCCATAACAGTGGCCTGTATCGTGTTTACTAATTATAATGGACAGGCGCACAGACGGACGGACGGACACACATGTCTAGATCGAATCCACTAGTCGAGATATAATGACCGGTATACTTAAAGGTGGGCCTAGGACCAATATTTCGCGGCGTTACAAGCTCTTGGGGCTGCACAAAGCTATAATACCCTGACAACCTAGTTGTGTAGGGTATAAAAAATTAGGACTATTGTTTGACCAAGAAAAAATCCACGATTAATTGTAGGCCTTGAAAAAATATTTTTAACAAAACCACGCCTAATTGTAAACCATGAAAAAGTGTAACAATATTCTGACCTTATTGTAGGCTTCACATCAATTGTTGGTCCCGAAATTTATTTCTAAAATTGTTGATCTCTTATAGTTTAATTTTAGGTTTTTTCTTTCACAAAAATATTCCTTTCAATTCACATCACGTCTAACCATTTTAATAACATTTTCTCACCTCCTCGTGAGCAACATCATCATTAGGTGACAATAATATCAAGAAAAGTTCTAACTTTTTATTGATTTTTTTTTTTTTTTGCTTTCCTTCCCAGCACCCACTTCAGACTTCATACGTGTTGTGTCGACAGGAAAAACAAATGTGTTTTTTTCTTAAGACTTTTTCTATTTGTGTTTTTCTGATGCAAGAGGTGTGTGTTTTTTCCCCACTTTCTCTCACTTCGTTTTATATCGGAAATTCTCAAGGAAACGTCAAGAGGACTTCTTGTGGATATCTTTTGGTAGTCTAGCTGGCCGCATACAATGTGGCTGTGGGAGGCTTTGTTTTTCTTAAACAAGAAAACAAAAGGAAACGGATGTGAGAAAGGATATCTTCTGTTGTTGTTCATGTTTTTCTAGCTTAACAATTTATTGTCACATTTCTCGCCATTCGACAACATACAAAAAAGAACAACAATAACAATATAACCAAAAAGTTGTTGACCTCGTTGTTTCCGCTTTTATAATAAATACAAATATATATAGAATGCAAGGCAGGAGAGGTGTGCAGAAATTGCGGATCTTAGAAACAATAGAAATATTTGAGGCATAACAAAAAAACCTCCTGACATACTTGTGAATACCTTCTCCCCACTAACAACCTTTGTGGTCCCTAAGCACAATATGTCTGGGCAGGAAAATTCCAACAGTGTTTGTACCACTACGGAGGGTAAGTAGGGAAAATTCCCCCAACATTTTTTGGGTGTCTTGTTTTCGAAAACAACAAATTCCGACAAAAAGTTAGCCAGAGTTTTGTGTTAAAAATAACATAAATTTTTTTGTGTTGCAGGGCAGAACATGTCGGTTATAAGAAAACCAACAACAAAATACAAAAACACGTAAATAGAAAAAAATATTTTGACATGACTTCTATTGGGACCAAAGTTGCTAAATTATGAAGGTGATATTTGTGTTTCATTTAAAAATAAAATATTATTTAAAAATCCACACATTGTGTTGGACCTGAAAAAAATATTATTTAAAAATCCACGCCTTGTGGTAGACCTGGTGGACTACAAAAAAATTTTTAAAAAATCCACGCCTTGTTAGACCTTGTTAGACCTAAAAAATAAATATTTTTAAAAATCCATGGTGGGTTATATAGGTTAGGTTAGGGATGTACGGCTGTTACTAACAACCGTCCACTCGGAGACTATGTCCATTGTGATCATCCTTTTAAGTTACCTGTAAAGAAAAGAAATAGAGAGTGTGGATTTTTAACAAAGCTTAGTATCTGGTTTGGGTCTCTTTTTTGGAGAAGAAGACTAGATTACAAATTTCATATCTTCCAAACTGTTTATGCCTTCTGCTAATCAGCGATGGACATTTACATATGATGTATTCAATTGTTTCCAGTTCTTCTTCGCCCTCACATAGACGACAGTAATACTTTCCACAGGAGTCCCACTTTGAAGTGAGAGATCTAATCTTATAGTGACCTGTTGTGATCCCCACAACGATTTTGATCTCCCTCTTATTTTGTGTCAGCAGCGAAGACGTTCTCTTACGAAAGAATTCAGGCCAGATAGATCTTGAGATTCTGCAAGCAGATTCTCTTAGCCATCTGTTGCCGACTACCTCGCAGTAGAATGCACGGATTCTGCCAATGAAGTAGCCGATGGGAGGTTTCACAGATCTCTCAATCGGAACATTGGACGACTGTGAGCCCCCTCGAGCAAGCTCGTCGGCTATTTCATTCCCTTGTCAATGTCACTATGTCCTGGAACCCAACATCTGTCGTATATTATTCAGAGCGGACTTGCAATCATGAACTGCTTTCGAGTTTATAGTATGCGACTTCACCGCTTTAAGGGCCGCCTGACTATCGACATATATAGTTACCGGTCCCGTAATGTTGGCATTAACAGATTTTACTATCTCGGCCGCTTTCGTGATTGCAAGAATCTCTGCTTGAAAAATGCCACAGATATTGTTGAGTTTATATGAGTTATATGTTCCTAATTCCCTACAGTAAACGCCTGCGCCAGTGCCTTCCTTCATCTTTGACCCATCTGTAAAGAATGACAGTCCTGGCAGAGGTAAGGAGCCACTAGTCCAGGATTCCCTACTAGGAAACTCAACTTTGATGTCATTAAAGTCCCTATGAAAGGGAACATAGTCACTAATATGACTATTCCCCCTAAAGTGATCACAACCTGGCGTTTTGTTTAGGATGCTGGCATAAACATAGTTCAGAAATTTCAAGGCACCCGTTTCCTCAGGCACACCTGGCCGCCTCAGGGCACACCTGACCGCCTGGACTTTAATCAGAATGTCCAAAGGTTGGAGATTGCTTTCAAGGCTGCCTGTGGTGTACTTCTTAACACTCCGGTGATCAGGATTGAAGCCAATCGCTGTACTAAACTCTATTTTGTCATCAACATCTTTTTGTTAACCCCCTGTCGCCAAACAAGACAACCATAAGTAAGAATGGGTAAGGCGATCGTCGTATACAATCAGTGTAAAAATTCGGGTCTTAATTCCCAGCTCTTACCTACGGAATTCTTACATGAGTAGAGTGTCAGCAGTCCTTTCTTAGAGCGTTCCTCAACATTCCTATTCCACGTTAGTTTGCGGCCAAGGATGGTGCCAAGGTATTTTGCTTCTTCAGAAAGGGTTAAAGTCACTCCTTCCAGTGATGGCAGACGGAAACTAGGAATCTTGCGTTTGCTAGTGAAGAGCACCAGTTGTGTTTTGGTGGGGTTTACACCAAGATCATTGGCACAAACCCATTTAGACAGGGTTGAAAGGGCACCCTCCAAGATGTTTGCAATTGTCATTAGAAACTTACCCCAACCAGCAGGACTACATAATCTGCATTGGCTATAACCTTTATCCTGAGATGATTAAATTTCATAAGTATCTCATTTATCACTAGAAGCCACAAAAGGGGGAATAGTACTCCTCCCTGTGGTGTGCCTCTGTTGACAGATTTCCTTACGAAACTCTCTCCTACGGATAAGTTGATAATTCTGCTTTCCAGCATTCTATCAATCCATTCCGTAAGGAGTGAGAGGATACCTGTGCCTACGATCGAGGAATGCTGCCAAAGTGTAGCCAGAGGACTCCATATTCATTTCGATGAACCCAACCACCTTGTGCAGGCCTGTATCCACTGATCTGCCTTTGATGTATGCATGCTGGGAGTTGCTACGTTTACTATGAGTTGGTAATTCTGCTTTCCAGCATTCTATCAATCCATTCCGTAAGGAGTGAGGGGATACCTGTGCTTACGAGAGCAGAATGGATGGCCTCCAGCTTCGCATTATTGAAAGCTCCCTCAATATCGAGGAATGCTGCCAAGGTGTAGCCAGAGGACTCCATATTCTTCTCGATGCACCCAACCACCTCATGCAGAGCTGTATCCACTGATCTGCCTTTGATGTATGCATGCTGGGAGTTGCTAAGATTACTATGGTCAATAGTGTTCCGAATTTCTGAGTCTACTGACCTTTCTAAAGTACTGAGTAGAAAGGAAGAAAGACTAATCGGTCTATAGTATTTTGGTAGCGTATGACTCGGCTTCCCGGCTTTCGGGATGAAGGTCACTGTTACCTCTTTCCATAGACTTGGTATATACGACAGAAGTAAACAAGCCCTAAAAATCTCCTGCATAGGTTATATTACTCGTTCATCTGCGTGGTGGGTTATATAAAAAATATTAAAAAAAAAAATAAATTCTTGTGGTAGATTTCAAAAAATAAACCCCATAGCCATTCGAATATTTTTTTTCAGCATTTCACGAACATATATTTAAATTGACTTTTATCTGAAGTCATTTAATGATATCAAAAAAATAGCAATATATGTAAAGGATATACCTCTCCCATTTCAGCATGACTTTGCCGAAATAATCTAATTCATCATCTTGGACATTGTAGCATTTTTTCCTCGACAAAAAAACACTCAAACACACGAATAATGGAAGGATATCTAAACTGCAACAAAAGCTAAGTCAAACATTGACAATAGTTTCACTTAGCCAAAACTCCATAGAATATTCTATGGGAAAGTTTATTTAGAGCAAACTTCAAGTTATTTTTTGTGTGCTTCCTCTGCATTTGGCTTTTCACAGAATGGACAACACATGACTGGCTATGAAAAGTCAGGAAAATTTAATGTTTTTTCTATTTCCTTCTCCTACACTTTTTACTGATAGTCAAATTTCGAAAAAAAACTAAACGAAATAATAATAAAGGATGCAAGGAATTGTTGAAAAGATTAATGGTTCCATATTCAGCTTTGCTGATTGAGATAATCAGCAGGAGGAAGAGGATGGGGTGAAAAGGATTACACATTTAAATTATTTAAATAAGTTTATTTGCAAAAAAAAAACTCAACGTATTTCCTTTAGTACACCGTGGCGTATGACTAGTGTTCGATATCATACGTCCTGTTGTCCTCCAACAATCCACGAATATGTCGGGCAATTGAAAACATATTTTTAAGTAAATCCACGGTCCGATAGCTATTTTAAAAATATTTTTAAAAAATCCACACTTTGATAGCTACTTGAAAAAATATTTCTAAAAGCAGTATAGTCGGACGGGGCCCACCATATGATACCTTACACAACTACCACGAAGAGCAAACTTTTTGCGGTTCTATATTCTGAGCTTAGGCAATATTTCGCGATATTTGTACCCTCCTGACCGACTAGAGGTCAACAAACATTACTAATATTCAGTACAGCTCTTCTAATTACTTGTCCAGATCCCCTTTACCGTGGGTTGTGTTGTGATGTCCGGCTTTCAATAGTGGCCTATAAATCGACTCATAAAGAAAAACAAAAAATTAAGTTTTCGGGTCACTTCACCCAAATATTATTATAAGATCATCACCGAAAATTGTAAGCGTTGTCCTTGACCATACCTGGATCCTCATGGAACGTTTCAAAGCGATTAGCGCGCTATATTTCCGCCCTCTAGTGTGGAAATAGTTTACTAAATAATATATTAATACGTAAGAACCTGTAAAAATTTAAGTGTAACTCCCACATCCGAGCATAGACGACAATACAATTGGTAGCATTTAAAGTTCAACCACTCCTCTTGGATATACTATCAACTTTTCGGGTCTAGGTCCTTTAGGAGTAAATATATACGCTAAAGAATACAAATTTTGTAATTTTTCATACAAATGTCAGGGTCTATTTGACCCGCTAAATATTGACCGATATTTATCAAAACAGACATGCTTATTCTTTGGCCCTATCCCCTTCTCAATGTAAAAACCAGTAAGGAAAGTAGTAAAGTAGGACTGGGCCGACTATATGATACCCTTCACCACTTTGGGTATATTCTACATATGTATCCTGACAGACGTCGCGTTTTTGTTGTATATCTATGTCTGAACCGATTTCAGGGAAACTTGCCAGAGACTAATTTATATTAATTCAGTACGTTGTGTCAATCGACCTAGCTATGGATCTTTTCTCGAAGTTTAGCAACATCATTCTAGACTTAATTCAGTACCCTATACTAAAATTCGTGCAAATCGAAAGATATATAGGTTATTTGATGCACCTATTACCTTAATTCGGATGAAAATATATATGGGAGCTATATATAAATCTAAACCGATTATCAGGAAATTTGACACACATCTTTGTAGACCTAATACAGTGCGATATGCCAAATTTCAGACGAAATTGTTTAGGTTAATAGTGGACTATTTACCTAAAATCGGGCGAAACTATATATGGGAGCTTTATCTAAATCTGAACCGATTTTCACGAAACTTCGCACACATCATTCTAGACTTAGTTCAGTACGCTAGGCCAAATTTCGTGCAAATCGAAAGTTATATAGGGACTTTGGTACACCATTTTCCTTAAATCGGACGAAGATATATATAGGAGCTATATCGAAATCTGAACCGATTTCAACGTAACTTAACACACATCATTCTAGACCTTATTCATTACTCTGTGCCAAATTTCGTGCAAATCGAAAGATATTTAGGGACTTTGGTGCACCATTTACCTTAAATCGGACGAAAATATATATGGGAGCTATATTTCAATAGGGTTCGTTCTTGAGTCAAACAAATGAGCTGTGCCAAATTTCATCTAATTCGGATCGTAAATGCGACCTGTACTTTGTTTACAATTTAACATGGATGGACGGACATGCATAAATCGACTTAAAAAGTGATTCTATGCATATTCTCAAAAGGAACCATGGGTCCATCTCGATTATTTTTGCCTGTTACAAACATATGAACAAATACATAATACCCTGTACCACAGTGTGGTGAAGGGTATAATAAGCGATGTGCGGACCATAACTGCAGCCTCTGGAGCGAGCAGAAAAGCCGACAAAGATTAAGTATTTGGTCCATTTCATCCACTAAACTTTAACCCATCATTACTAAAAACAATAGGTTCTTCATTGGCCAGAATTGGTCCTACATGCAAAATTTCGTGAAGATTGGTCCATAACTGTGGCCTGTACCGTGTTTACAAATTATAATAGACAAACGGACGGACGGACACACATGTCTAGGTCGACACAGCTAGTCGAGATATGAGATCGGTATGCTTAAAGGTGGGTCTATGACCAATATTTCGCTGCGTTACAAACTCTTGGGGCTGCACAACGCTATGATACCCTAACAACATAGTTGTGTAGGGTATAATATTATTGAATATTTTTGAAAAATACAGGTCTTGGTAGCTGCTTGAAGAAAAAAATATATTTTTGAAAATCCACGCCTATAGTAGCTACTCGGAAAAATATTTCTTTAAAATCCACGCCTATTGTAAATTTGACATAGGTCACTTATTTGGCCCAAGGACGAACCCTATTGAAATTGGGAAAAATCGGTTCAGATTTAGATATAGCTCCCATATATATATTCGTCCGATTGAATATAAACGGTCCCTATATATCTTTCGATTTGCACGAAATTTGGTACAGCGTAATGAATTAGGTCTAGAATGATGTGTGCAAAGTTTCGTGAAAATCGGTTCAGATTTGGATATAGCTCCCATATATATTTTCGTCCGATTTAAGGTAAATGGTGTACCAAAGTCCCTATATATCTTTCGATTTGTACGAAATTTAGCATAGCGTACTTAATTAAGTCTAGAACCATGTGTGGTGAGTTTCGAGAAAATGGGCCGAGATTTCGAAATAGCTCCCATATATATGTTCGTCCGATTTTATGTAAATGATGCACCAACGTCCCTATATATCCTTCGATTTGCACGAAATTTGGCATAGCGTACTGACTTAAGTCTACAGAGATGTGTGTTAATTTTCGTGAAAATCGGTTCAGAATTAGATATAGCTCCCATATATATTTTCGTCCGATTTTCGGTAAATAGTGCACCAAAGTCCCTTTGCATCCTTCGATTTGCACAAAATTTCGCTGAATTATGTCTAGAATGATGTGTGTTAAATTTGGGGAAAATCGGTTTAGATTTCGACATATCTTCCATATATATTTTCCTCCGATTTTATGTAAATGGTGGACCAAGGTCCCTATATATATCCTTCGATTTGCACAAAATTTGGCATAGCGTACTGAATTAAGTTTAGAAAGATGTGTGTCCGACTTTACTACTTTCCTTACTGGTTTTAATTTTTTAAAAGATCTAGTCCGTAGTAGCTACCTAAAATATTGTTGGTTAAAATCCCTTGTCATTTCTTTCGGGTGTTAGGTGGCGTATGATTGGCATCACACCTCATACGCCACCTAGCTAACCACATGAGAAATAATATTTATTCTGAAAACAATTTTCATATCTAAGTCTGCAACAGTGTTCCAATCCTTCTGACAGCTAATACACTTAATTTCCTATCGAAACGACCCTAGGGCCACAACATTATACTTGATACAAAAAAAGAAAACATCCTATTGATGGTCAGCCTTAAAAGTCATTCTCAACACAGTGGTAAGGGTGATCAGTGTATAAACCTGATTTAACCCATCTAAATTTTTGGATAAACATTTTTCTAGTTCACCAACCTGACTTCTGGCAAATAAACAACTAGGTAAATTGCAACTTCAGTCTGTACTCTGAAACAATTTTGGTAGTCAGAGAAGAAGTTTCCGAATTATTCTGCAAAATAGTAGCAGCTTCTTTGCTACAGTTATTTGAATGCAATATTCTGCAGCTTGGCATTGCAACAAAGTGAGTTTTCCTATCTTCCCCCAATCGTTTTTAAAACTTGCAAAAATGTATGCAACTCATTTGAATTATCCATGAAATGAAGACAAACTGTGAACATGTCCAAAAAAGATGTAAATGTGTGTGTGCACAACATGTTCTCATGACCCTCAATTGCATGTTCTTCGATACTTTGTCGACATTGTATTGAACATTTCAGTTTATTGCTTTGTGGCAGGGGATGCTGTACAGATACCCTGAAGATGAAAATAATTGTTGGCAATTTCATAAACCGAGTGTCTGGGACAAATATGCAAGCTTGTTCTCAACGGTCCCCTCTTGAAATGTTGCCAGGAAATAAATTCTATGAAGAATTATGATGGTATTTATGTTTGGCCAACGGAGAGAGCTATTACAATGTGTGACCGAGAACAATGAATGGTGTAGGGAAAGGCTGTGAAAAATTAAATATATGAATAGAAACATGTAAATGTAGCCACCGAAAAATATTTTTATATTTTTAAAGGTCCAAGTTATTGAAAAAAAAAATATTTTTAAAAAATCCATGCCTATTTTTTCAGGATTTTTTTTAAATATTCACGCCTATTTCTGCCACTTGAAAAAAAAAATATATATATATATATTTTTTTTTTAAACTGACACCTTGATTGTTTCTTGACAAAATATTTTTTTAAAGGATCTACGCTTTTTTATGTGTTTGATAATTATTTCCAAGAATGCCCTTTTAAATGTGTTCCTTGCTACGCATCCTTATGCAATGTTCTGACAAGACAAAACATTTACAATTACTGAATGATATGGACTGAAATTGAGATTTTTTCACAATTTCTTCCCAAATGAGAATTTAGTCCATTCTGGCGAAAAGTATGAGTTTTTGTTTGTAAAAACCTTGCAACCATATGGGCTCTATTACCACATTAGTTGTCCAAAAAACTTTCAATCTCCAAACAAGGAGACAAGACATGACCAAAGTCATAGAACAATGAGGTCTTAAAAAAATTTGTTTCCTCTAGCATGTTTCTTCCTGAAATTGCCCTTAATCATCATTACATGAAAGTATCTTGTGTGGGCATTTATTATGAGGTCAATATGAAGGGAAATATTTGGCTACAGCATGTAAATTCAATAAATCAGAGAAGGCTTAGAAAAGGAGGAGATTTTTTATTTATTTATTTTTTGAGATAAGTGTAGAAGGAAGGCCTTCAACATACAGAAGTTTTATTAATAGCCACTCCCAAGCCTTCACATTAGAAAAGTCCTGTAGAAAATATTTCCCCATTTTTCTATTTTAAACACAATTTTATAAATATATTATATTTACTCCAATTTCTTGTTCTCCCATAATAAAGAAATTTAACATCCTAATGATGTCCAGTTTTATAACATTTATTTTGACTTTTTGCGTTCCGAAATACTTCAGCAACAATATCGATTCGGTTACAATGTATTCGAATTGTCAGAACAAAAAGTTTTTTGTTGCCATTTCTATTTTCTTTTACGGGGGTTAATTGCAGTACTTAAACAGTAAAATGGGGAGGGAAAATTGAAAAAGGAAAGAAAAATTCTGCAATTGAATTGAGAAAACCATAAACGAATTCGAGACAAAAAATCTGAGCACTTGTAGGATATGAGGGGTATCACAGTAAAATATTTATATATATTTTTTTAAAAAAGTATTCAACTATTGGGGGACTTTTTTATGTCATGGATGGATATTTCAAATATATATTTATTTCAAAATTAGTATTTATTTATATAAGCCATAATTGCGTATGATTATTATTATTTATGTCTGTGTCAGAGAGCTTATAATTGTTATTAGTGATATTCGTACCATATGGCTAATGATTGCTAATAATTTGAATAAAAATAAAATATACTCTGTACAACTGTAAAATATTTTTCAAATATCACCTCCCATTGCAACCACGTGAAATAAATAGTTTTTTCAAAAATCCACGGCTATATTTTGCGATATTTGCACCGACTAGAGGTCAACAAATATTACTAAAATCCAGTTCTGGCTTTCTAATTACTTGTCCAGATACCCCTCACCGTGGGTTGTGTTTTGATATTCGGATTTCAATTGTGGATACAGATCGACTTGTTTTCAAGACTTCGAAATAAGCGAGAAAAACTTGTCCCTTTGTCGACAGGTGACAGGAACATTGAAAAAGGCGGCGTTGACATACACATTGACATATATGTTAATAATGTTACAATATATTCTGATTTTTTTTAAAAATTGGTGTTGTAATTTAAACCGAAATATTTCCAAATTTTTTTCATTTTTAAAAAATAAGAAATTTATAATCCCAAAAAAATTGTATTTAAAATCCGAGGAAAAATTATATATTTGTTAATTTCCTTTTTAATTTTAAATTTAATTTCATATTAAATTTAATTTACATATATAATTTAATTTACAAATAGACTTAATTTTAATTCCAACAAAGAATCCCCTCTGACATTATTGACCAATCAAAACCTATACAGATACATACAAAATCCATTTAAATTACAGCAAAAAAAAAAAAAAGAAAACATAAAATCTCAATAAATTTTGTAATTTATTTATTTGTGAAATATGTTAAATTTAAATTGCATTTTAATTATAACAATTAGTTTTGCATTTTTTCTGTCTCTCGTCATTATTACAAATCACTTTACAATGCTGCAATTGTTATTGCAGCAAATATCGACAGTGAATAATGAATTCATTGAATAATTCAAATGAATTCAATATTTATCCATTTCACACATACACAATTAGGCTTTTGAATGTGTTTGTTGTTGTTATTATTAGGGATTAGTAATTCAAATTATCAGCAAAAAAGCCAGCTGCTATTGGATTTTAGAAGATTAGAAAGCAAATAAATTATACAAAAACCAGTAAGGAAAGTAGTAAAGTCGGACGGGGCCGACTATATGATACCCTTCACCACTATGGGTATATTAAACAGGACTATTAACATGAAATTGGTTGAAATAAAATATGTGATATTTATCTAAATGTGAATCTTCCTAGATCTATTCATAAAGTATGTAAATCGACTTCAAACAAATATAAACATTTCATCCGTTGGGCTATGTCTGTACTTCTAGAAAACGCAAATACGTAATTCTATGCTCAATTTTGTAAGTTGTGCAAAAATGTATGTCAATCTGACTACATGAGGAGTTTGATGCCCAATTTACTTGAAATCTGGCGAAAATATATATGGAAGCTCTATCCAAATATTAAGCGATTTCAAACAAACATGTCACAGGTTAGGTTATAGTAATTTCAGAACGTTTTGTTCCTATCAAGCTATTGGTTCCTTGGTGCGTCAATTACTTAAAATCAATCTATAATAAAATAGAGCTATATCTATATCTGGACCGATTTTCACGAAACAAGGCAGACATCACTCTAGGCTCAATTCAGTACGTTATGCCAAATTTCGTGCAAATCGAAAGATATATTGCGACTTTGGGGCACCATATATTGCGACTTTGGGCACCATGCCAAATTTCGTGCAAATCGAAGGATACGTTAAATACTTAAAATCAATCTATAATAAAAGGGAGCTATATCTATATGTGGACCGATTTTCACGAAAGAAGGCAGACATCACTCTAGGCTCAATTCAGTACGTTATGCCAAATTTCGTGCAAATCGAAAGATATATTGCGACTTTGGGGCACCATTTACATGAAATCGGACGAAACTATATGGGAGCTATATAGAAATCTAGGCCGATTTTCTCGAAACTTGGCAGACATCTCTCTAGGCTCATTTCAGTACGTTATGCCAAATTTCGTGCAAATCGAAGGATATATAGGGACTTTGGTCCACCATTTACATGAAATCGGACGAAACTATATATGGGAGCTATATAGAAATCTGGACCGATTTTCTCGAAACTTGGCAGACATCACTCTAGGCTTAATTCATTACGTTATGCCAAATTTCGTGCAAATCGAAAGATATATTGGGACTTTGGGGCACTATTTACATGAAATCGGACGAAATTATATATGGGAGCTATATAGAATTCTGGACCGATTTTCTCAAAACTTGGCAGACATCTCTCTAGGCTCATTTCAGTACGTTATGCCAAATTTCGTGCAAATCGAAGGATATATAGGGACTTTGGTGCACCATATACA
>NW_026875892.1:0-18359 GCF_032173495.1 Musca vetustissima | reverse complement strand
ACGAAATATATATGGGAGCTATATCTAAATCTGAACAGATTTAAGACACATTTTTCTAGACTTAATTCAGTACGCTAGGCAAAATTTCGTGCAAATCGAAGGATATATAGGGACATTGGTGCACCATTTACCAAAAATCGGAGAAAAATATTTACGGGAGCTATATTTAAATCTGAACCGATTTTCACAAAATTTAACACATATCATTCTACGCCTGATTCATTACGCTGTGCCAAATTTCATGCAAATCAAAGGATATATAGGGACTATGGAACACAATTTTCTTTAAATCGAGCGAAAATATATATGGGAGCTATATCTAAATCTGGACCGATTTTCGGGAAACTTAACACACATTATTCTAGACTTAATTCAGTACGCTGTGCCAAATTTCGTGCAAATCGATATATATAGGGACTATGGAACACAATTTTCTTTAAATCGGGCGAAAATATATATGGGAGCTATATCTTAATCTGGACCGATTTTCAGGAAACTTAGCACACATCATTCTTGACCTAATTCAGTACACTATACAAAATTTCGTACAAATCGAAAGATATATAGGTAATTTGGTATACCATTTACATAAAATCGGAGGAAAAATATAAATGGGAGCTATATCTAAATCTGGACCGATTTGCACAAAACATAACACATATCATTCTAGATCTAATCCAATACGATGTGCCAAGTTTCGTGCAAATCGAAGTATATATGGATACTTTGGTACACCATTTATATTAAATCGGACGAAACTATATACGGGAGCTATATCTAAATCTGGACCGATTTTCGCGAAACTGGGCAGACATCATTCTAGGCTCAATTCAGTACGTTATGCCAAATTTCATGCAAATCGAAAGATATATAAGGACTTTGGTACACCATTTACCTTAAATCGGAGGAAGATATATACGGGAGCTATATCTAAATCTGAACCGATTTTCACGAAACTAAGCACACATCATTCTGGACCTAATTCAGTACCATATGCCAAATTTCGTGCAAATCGAAAGGTATGCAAGGACTTTGGTGCCCCATTTACTTAAATCCGACGAAAATCTATATAGGAGCTATATATAATTCTGAACCGATTTTCTTGAAACTTGACACACGTCATTCTAGACTTAATTGAGTACACCGTGCCAAAACTCGTGCAAATCGACTCAGAAAGTAATTCTATGTATATTCTGAAAAGGAACCATTTGTCTATCTCGTTTCCTTTTGCCTGTTACAAACATATGTACAAAGACATAATACCCTGTACCTCAGTGTGGTGATGGGTATAAAAATTAAATCCTTTTGTAAGCTTTAGAAAATTATTTTTGAAAATCCACACTTATTGTAGGTCGCTGAAAAAATAGGTATCTATATAGGGTATCTGAAAAAATATTTTTGATAGATCCTTTGGATATTTTTTCAAAATCCATACCCATGGTAAGCCCTTTACGTAGACATTTTCCCCCCACTGTATCTGAATTTCCAACGACATGAAAATGCACATGTTTTTCAAATGTATTTTCCCTGTGTGTCGGTTGCATTTTTCCTCCATGTAAAGTATTTGTACAACACGAACACATGCAAACATGTGTTGTGCCTGTGTGTATGTGTTTGTGCGGTTGCTGTGGTTTGTTCCAGATGAGAAAGTGCAAATATGTTTCTGATTATTTATTTTTTTTGTTTGCTCGCTCTCTCAATTATTTTGAATATTCAAATCAGGCATATTGTTTATTAATGTGAACATGAACATAGCACCGAAAGGAGACCGGAATTTTAAATCTGTAGGAGATACATACCTATATGGAACAAATTGGAAATTAAAGAGAGATCCAGCAGCAAAGGCTAAAATTCAAATAACCAGAAACCAAAACTGGTAATTAAAAGAAAATAAGAAACTATTTATTTTTATGAAAAGGAGAGGGAGAGAGGCCATCTGCATTTAATCAAGAAATACATAAAAACTTATATATGTATGTATGTTGGAAAGGAGGTAATTATACTTACGAATATGTATATAATATGTATTTAAGTGTGTTGGTGGCTGAACATATGTCCAGCATGGCGTTAATGTTAATTCAGTGGCATGCCCAGGCAAGTAATTGCTTTTAGATTTTATGTTTAACTCAAACTGCCAACTAAAGGAATAAATATTACAATTTTATGGCCGAACAGTGGTGCAAACAAAAATAATTACGGACGGTAGAAAAAATTAGGAAAACATACTTTTAAAAAATCCACGCCTTGGGTAACTCCTTGAAAAAAATACTTTTTAACAAATCCACGCCTTGGGTAACTCCTTGAAAAAAATACTTTTTAAAAAATCCACGCCTTGGGTAACTCCTTGAAAAAAATACTTTTTAAAAAATCCACGCCTTGGGTAACTCCTTGAAAAAAATAATTTTTAAAAAATCCACGCCTTGGGTAACTCCTTAAAAAAAATATTTTTAAAAAATCCACACCTTGGGTAACTCCTTGAAAAAAATATTTTTAAAAAATCCACGCCTTGGGTAACTCCTTGAAAAAATTTTGTTTAAAAAATCCACGCCTTTCCCTAGTTCTTTAAAAACGTTTTCAAAAGATTCGCGGCTTAATGACATTTGAAAAAAATATTTCTAAAAAATCCGCTCCCATTACATTCTTTGTCGGACCTTAAAAAATTATATATTTTTTCAAATTAAAACCCTTGCAACATATTTTTTCCAAATCCGCGATTTTTCTAGAACCTTGAAAAACTATTCCTAAAAATCCACCCCTTTGGGGATTTAATAATTTTGTTATTTATAAAGGTACCCTGGGGCGTATTACTATTGTCAGTACTTATACGCTTATTGGAAATTTTGTTTTAATTCCGTTTTGACCACTGTTTTATTTCTCTTTCCCATCTTCCAAATTTCTGGCTACTCCTTATCGGCAAAATTTCTTGCTTACCTAAGCAATCTACGGAGTTTGTTTGTTTCATCTATACATTTCCCTCCGTTTGTACTTCGTTTGTTTGCTCGATGCTGTGTTTGCATTAACACTTACACTTGCCTTGGCTTTTTGCGAGATGAGGAAATGGTTGCAGGCGACGGCTGTGGCGGTCAGGTCATGGTGAAGAAAGTGAATTGAAAGCGAACGTAAACATTTATGCTCTGTCAACAATGAGCCTGGATGCCTGCTTTATGGACAAACTCCTCGAAAAGCACACACATACATAGCTACCTACTGACCATGGCCGGTTGTTCTTTGTCCTGCCACAATATCCCGAAGGATATTTGTGTTGCATGTGGTCTGTGCTGCTGCTGTTGTGGCTGTAAAATGTTAACAACATAAGGCGTATTTTATTACCGTGGTAACAACAAAGTCGTGACGAACTTGACCACCAACAACACCACTTCGAAGGAGGAAGAGGAGGTGAGGTGCTGAGAATGTTGGCTGGCTATATATTTCCTATTCCCCTTTGGCAAACAATAAAATTAGGCTCAACTACAAAAGTGTAATGATTTTTGGGCCACTTGGCATGGCCTGGAACGGAATTGTAAATATGCGTGTGTGTGTGTGCGTGCCTGCGTAATTACATCAACGCCTTTCGTTTGCCGAACCACCAATTACATTTTCGGTTTACTATTTTTCCATTAGTTTTATGTTTGGCAAAACTTGATTTCTCTAAAAAGGATCTACCCACTGATACTTATTTTGGCGAATAATCGGATCCCTAACATTAGTAGTTGGAAAAGTACAATTTTTATATATTTAATTGTGGTTCCTCACCCTTGGTTCCGCCATTAAACCACAAACCCTATACAATTACCACACTCAACATTCTGTTAGGAATTAATGAGCGTTGCAACAATTTTTATGACACAGCCTTTATAAAAACATACTTTTATAATTCGTATCCTACTTCCCACTTTTATGACTTTGCTGTGTGGCAAGCGGCTATGCCGGATCATGTGACATACATTTGCCATTTTTCTTAGGAACGAAGAAAAAAAAAAACAGGAATCTGGCACATCTGACGACTATACATTTTTTGATGAATGGTAATGAAATGAGGCTGTTTGTTGTTGGCCATAAAGCATGGCAGCAAAAAAGGTAACACATACCGGGAATGTGACTTGATGGCGAAGTAGGCGTCCTACACTTTCTCTGCCGCACACAAAAACGAAAGTTATTCATGCTATAAAATATCACATTTTTTACTTATTTTTATTTAATTGAAAGTTATTCATTCGCATAAGAGTATGAGATTTACCACCACCTGCACACACATACACCCTCACACATGTACAAATCCTTATAACATACAAAGGATAATTTATAAAAGCGTATAAAGGAACGCGTGTCACATTCTATGCGTGAGATTTTTTCTTCGTGCTTTGTGGCTTACCCAGTAAAAGGGCTATATGTGTGTGTCTGTGCGAGTAGGCAGCCTGTGTTTGTAGCCTGGTGTATACTTTTCCATGGAAATCATTATGAAATTGAGAATACCAGAAAATATGTTCCGCAATACAATTACTGCAACATGTTCCAATTAATTTATCAGAAAAAAACATCCATTAAAAAAGGATAAAAAAATCAATGAAATACGACAAAATTGACAAAGTAATATCTGTGGGTGCGTATGAGTGGTGTCAGCACGTATACGCCCCAAGCTAGAGAACAAAATAATATGATATTCATGGTTAAGCAAATTTTTAAAGGGAATATTAAGGACATGAGTGTGGATATTTTTCATGAATATTTTTCCAAAGACTCACAGTACCGTGGATATTCTAGAATTATTTATTCCAGGACCAACATAAGGTACTAATTTCTTAAACAATATTTATTTGTTTTTTTAACACAGGACACAAAGTGTGGATTTATT
This sequence comes from Musca vetustissima, assembly GCF_032173495.1. Lineage (NCBI taxonomy): Eukaryota > Metazoa > Arthropoda > Insecta > Diptera > Muscidae > Musca > Musca vetustissima. Next base: position 13,507 of record NW_026875892.1, on the reverse strand, counting down.
AAATAGTATTTGTTTAAGGTCAAGTAAGTCGAGATTTTATACATTTCTATTTAACAATTAAAATAAGTCCTATTCATTTTATATTTCCGTACATATCAACAAAAAAAAAAACGCAATACACCAATGGGCGTATGAATACTGTCACAATGTATACGCCACCTGGTACCATATATTAATTCTAGGCCATACCACGTGGGGATTTATTAAAGAATATTTTGTCTCGCCATACCGAGCGCGAATAAATAATGTTTTTTTTTTCTAGCACGAATTTAGAAAAAATCACGGACCTACAATTGGCGTATATTTTTCACAGAATATCTTTCGGGACTGAAATAAGCGTGACTTTTTAAATAATATTTTGTAAAGTCTTTTCAGGCGTGAAATTTTAGATTTTTATAAAGAAAACTTTTTTTAAATTGCCAAAAGTCTTGGATTTTGTAAAGATTTTTTTTTTCACAAGGCATAGCTAGGCGTAGACTTTTTAAAGAATAATTTTCGATGTTCCCAAAGACGCGGCTTTATTAAACATTTTTTCTAAGGTCTCTTAAGCGTTAATCTATTGATATCTTTATACCCTACACAACTATGTTGTCAGGGTATTATAGCTTTGTGCAGCCCCAAAAGTTTGTAACGCCGCGAAATATTGCTCCTAGACCCACCTTCAAGTATACCGATCGTCATATCTAGACTAGCTGAGTATATCTAGACATGTGTGTCCGTCCGTCTGTCCATTATAATTTGTAAACACGATACAGGCCACAGTTATGGACCAATCTTCATGAAATTTTGCATATAGAATGGGTTCTGCCTAATGAAGACCCCTATCGTTTTTGATAAAGATCGGTTAATATTTAGGGGATGAAATTGACCAAAAACTTTATTTTTGTCCGTTTTTACAAAATTTGTATTCTATGACGTATATATTTGCCCCTGAAGGACATAGACCCGAGAAGTTGATAGTATATCCAAGACCTTTAAATTGATACCAATTATATGGTCGTCTGTACTCAGATGTGGGAGTTACACTTAAATATTTGCAGGCGTTTACGTACTGAGGTATTATTTAGTAACCCATTACCACACTAGAAGGCGGAAATATAGCGCATTGAAATTTTCCATGAGATTCCAGTTGTGGTCAAGGACAACATCTGTAATTATTTTGGGATGAAGTGGACCGAAAACTTGTTTTGTTTTTTTCTCAAGTCGGTCTATAGGCCGCGATTATAAGCCAAACATCACAACGCAATTCAGAGTGAAGGGAATCTGGACAAGTAATTAGAAGGGCTGTACTGAATATTAGTAATATTCGGAATATATGTCCGTGTAAGGAAGTGCTGTTGCTGTTGACCTCTAAACCGGCAAGCGGGTGCAAATATTACGTAATATTGTCCAGGTTCGGAATAAACATCCGCAGAATTTTAGAGTTCCGTGGTAGTTGTGTGTCTCATAGTCGGCCCCGTCCGACTATACTGCTCCGCTCACTGTTTTTTTTTTTTAATTTTTTTCTCAGTCATGTCAAGATAGAGTTTTTAAAGAAGGCCCCTTATCGCGTAGATTTTTTAAAGAAGATCCCTTAAGGCGTAGATTTTTTCAAAGAAGGTACCTAAAGATGTATTATTTTTTTAAAGAAGGTTTCTTAAGGCGTAGATTTTTTAAAGAAGGACCCTTAAGGTGTAATTTTTTTTAAAGAAGGTCCCTTAAGGCGTAGATTTTATAAAGAAGGACCCTTAAAGTTTAATTTTTTTATAGAAGGTCCCTTAAGGCGTAGATTTTCTAAAGAAGTTCCTTTAAAGTGTAATTTTTTAATGAAGGTCCCTTAAGGCGTAGATTTTTTTTAAACGGTCCCTTAAGATGTAATTTTTTTTTAAAAAAGATCCCTTAAGGCTTAGATTTCTTAAAGAAGGTCCCTAAATATATATATTTTTAAAAAAGGTACATTAAGGCGTAGATTTTTTTTTAAGAATAATTTCCCAATGCTTGGCAAAGCGTATAATTTGTTGAGAATATTCTTCCAAGGATACCCAAAGCGTGGATTTACTAAAAATAATTTTTTCGAAGCTACCCAAATCGTTGATTTTTTAAAAATATGTTTTCTCGGTCATAACAAATCATGTTTTGCTTGAGTATGAGTTCTGTCAGTAATCATACGCTCCACCGACCCATTTAATTATTTTGCGTATCAGTTCTGTCAACAGTCATACGCTCCAAAGTCCCATTAAATTTGTATGAAATTTTCAAAATAAATTGATTGTTTTTCCTGATTTTATCAATGATTAGCTGACGTAACCTTTTCCATCCTTAAAGAATTACCTGCCGGCTTTGCTAACAAGACATTTACATGATTTTATGGATCCCAGCTAAAAACTTTAAATGTTTTTATTTGTTGATGCTCCTACACAAAGTGTTTCAAAACATGCTGCACACAAAACGGCCCTTGACGATAACCATCAACGTTTTTGGACAGAAAAAAATCTACGCCAACTCATTTTTTTCTGGAAGTGAAACAATCTGATCTCTGAGCAGAAAAGAAAAACTTTCAGCCATGGTCAAAAGAAAAATTAAATATGGAAACATAAACTCTGTTGGTGGCCATGTCTGAGTTTTTTTGCTCGGTGTTCGTTGTTTGTCTCCCCGGCTTGTCGCTGGCTATTTGAGCCGTATGGTTGGCTGGACAACTGGCCAGTTGCAACATCAGCATCATTATTATGATCATTTTCATTATGGTCACAGTGTGCTGGTTTTTTGCTTTTCGGAACCATCCATAACATGGCTGACTTGAAGTTTGTTGTTGTCGTATATCAGGTTCAACATCATTGTCGTCATGGTCAGCATCATCATCGTCGTCGTCAACATCATGCCGGTCATGTGTACATATGTTCGCTTCCCAGCTAGGCATATGTCACAGGGTCCACATTACCCAGAGTTTTCTTTCGTTTTTCATCTGTGTGTGGACGAAATGTCGGAGTTGTTGCATCTGCCATGGTCATGAGAGTTTTTTTTCTGTTGCATTTTACATAAACCAGACCTCCAATTTTTTTTGTGGGTCTCTCCATTTGAAATTTTTTTGTGTAGTGAGTTTTCAGTTTTGTTTTCATTGTCCATTTTTTTTCTGTTAGCATGACAATGGCTTTATATTTCGTACACTTCCGTATCAGAACTCTGGGCTTACACAATGCTATCGCTTAAAAGAATTATTAAACAACAACAAAAACTTTATATGAATATACACAAATTTTGTTATGAAATCTTTAATGGATTTATCTTTTTCGTGCACTCGCACATACTGTCGCTCGCAATTACAAATTCCACACAAAAATATAGAAATGCAAAAGCGGATCATATCTCGCACAACTATGAAACATGAAATTCGGAATTAAGTTTTGCAAATTTAATGGGAATTGTTACAATGCGAAATTCCATATACCATGGAAGGGATTTTCTATCAATCGAAAACTTACAATCATCAATTGAAATTACTTTTTTGTTAAATTTTATTTAACTTTACTTTAAAACTCTTTGAGTTGTTAAACAATGGGAACATGGGCGTATGACTACTGTCACAACGTATACGACACCGGGTTTCATAAATTTATATTTTTAGTTATTTTATACGGGAGGCATAAAATCGTGAATATTTTTATAGGCCTTAACAGGAGTGGATTTATTAAGAATATTTTTCTAGGCCACATCAGGCGTGGATTTCTTAAAAAATATTTTTTTCTAGGCCACACCGGGCGTGAATTTCTTAGAAATAATTTTTTCTAGGCCATACCAGACGTGGATTTCTTAAAAATAATATTTTCTAGGCCACACCAGATGTGGATTTCTTAAAAATAATATTTTCTAGGCCACACCAGTCGTGTATTTCTTACAAATAATATTTTCTAGGCCACACCAGGCATGGATTTCTTAACAATAATTTTTTCTAGGCCACACCAGGCGTGAACTTCTTAAAAATATTTTTTTCTAGGCCTCACAAGGCGTGTATTTCTTAAAAGTAATTTTTTCTAGGCCACACCAGGCGTGGATTTCTTAAAAATAATTTTTTCTAGGCCACACCAGGCGTGGATTTCTTAAAAATATTTTTTTCTAGGCCACACCAGGCGTGGTTTTCTTAAAAATAATTTTTTCTAGGCCACACCAGGCATGGAATTATTAAAAATAATTTTTTCTAGGCCACACCAGGCGTGGATTTCTTAAAAATAATATTTTCTAGGCCACACCAGGCGTGGATTTATTAAAAATCATTTTTTCTAGGCCACACCAGGCGTGGATTTATTAAAAATCATTTTTATTCGATTAAAAATAATTTTTTCTAGGCTTTATTCTTCATTTTTAAACAGAAATTTGCCAGAATATCAAATGGCCCTCCAGGGCGTATGACTACCGACACAACGTATACGCCACCTGGTACCCCTTGCATTCATACCAAATTAATTTGTAGTGTTTCTAAATCAATTTTTGGCACAAACTTAGAACCACTTTGTCCAATATAATTACCTTTTTGCAGCACAGCTCTTCCAAATGAGTCCTATTCGCCAAGGCTCCCCAAAACAAATGACAATTGTCACGCAAAAACCCCCACCAGCAACAAATATTCTGAAACGTCAAACCAGAACTGAACATGAATAAATATTCCATTTACGTTCTGGCAATTTAGTGTGTTACTGTTGATGCCTGTCATATCCCCTGGAGAAATTAATTTGATTTATTCGTCACTTTTGCTGGTTGTTGTCGTCGTCGTCTCCATAATTTAATAGAATTTCCAAAAAAAAGAAACTTTTGCTGCGAATGTGTGTGTCTCTTAACAAGAACAACTTTTTTTTGTTGGAATGTTACGTGATGACGAGGATTTCTCTACGGCAGGATTTTATTTTTTTTTAGTAGATTCCTGTTGTGTGAAGACAAACCACTTCGATAATGCCAGACAATAGGCAGACAAAACTAAGTGTAATGAAATTAATGGTATCCCCCTTTCGTGAGCTATATGAGATATATGTGTGAGATGGAGGAGGGGAAAGAAGATTCCGACCTCGTTACGAAAGCAATTACTCAACTAGTTACAGTTGGTTAGCATATGTAGACGGTGGTGTTTAGTTGATGTTATGACATATTTCAAAGAAGAAAAAACTAAAACAGCAGGGGAGTTGTCATCAATTTTGGGGGAGGATACTAAGATTACAACCCTTGATTCTTTAAGTAATACTTATTAAAGCCGCAAAAAGATCGAGAAATTTCAAAAAAATATTATATTTACAACATGGCCGAATAGGAATATCTTTTCTAGGCCGTACGTGGGCGTATGATTACTGTCACAACGTATACGTCACCGGGCATCACAGCCTTTTTTCTAGACCTGAACAACAGTGGATTTATTACAAAAAAATTCTTTTAAGTTCTGCAAAAGCGCGGATTTATAAAAATTAATTTGTATAGACCTGTAAAGGCGCGGATTTATTAAAAATATTTTTTCTAGATTTCCCAAGGCGTGTATTTATTAAAAATATTTTTTCTAGATTTCCCAAGGCGTGGATTTATTAAAAATATTTTTTCTAGATTTCCCAAGGCGTGGATTTATTAAAAATATTTTTTCTAGATTTCCCAAGGCGTGGATTTATTAAAAATTATTTTTTCTAGCCTACCCAAGGCGTGGATTTATTAAAAATTATTTTTGTAGCCTACCCAAGGCATGGATTTATGAAAAATTATTATTTGTAGCTTAACCAAGGCGTGGATTTATTAAAAATATTTTATGTAGCCTACCCAAGGCGTGGATTTATTAAAAATATTTTCTGTAGCCTACCCAAGGCGTGGATTTATTAAAAATATTTTTTCGGGTCTACCCAAGGCTTGGATTTATTCAAAATAACCTTCTCTTTGGAATTCCGAACTACCTATTAGACCCTTAAGATACGTTTTTTATTCATTTTATCTAATCTGCACAAGACCTGATGTTTTTAAATAATATTTTAGGCCGGATTACATAAAACTTGTCCATTCTATAAAAAGGATTAAAAGTCATTTTACTTTTTAAAGATGTACCGGGAAATCCCTTTCCCTTCCAATAAAATTCCTGATAACTTATGGTCCTTTCCTTGTTTACCCGAAAACAAGAAACATTTGTTATCTTGACCAAGAACAAACAACAAAATCAAATCATTGATAGTTTGGGGTTTGTTGTTTTTTATCCGGCTACCCTCTCAGATTTCCATGAAGAAAGGACCCATTCCAGTTTTTTTTAACAATCATTAATTTTTCATGTTGTTTCTTGATTTTCAATTGTTATGGGATTTATTTGAGAAGTTTAGTTTCAAGTTCCCAAAGCATTGCCATTGTAAGGAAAACGTGGGGAGAAAGTGACCTTTTTTAGGTTGGCAAGTTTGTTTGTCCTGCTCCTCCTCCCCGAACCACCATATTATAAATCACTTTGTTTCTAGTTTATCAGTAATAAAAGATTTCTGTTTTGGGTTTAAAGCTGAGATATGGTTGTTTGTTCAGTTTTTTTTGGTTTCAATACAAAAGAAAAGAACCATTAATCTTATTTGGCTCTGCCTTTGTAAGGTTGTTTTTTCAAACCATAACAGAATCAAAGGTAACCCAAAAATATTTTGGTTTTTGTTATTGATAAAGAAACAGACAAAGAACAAAATTTCAATTCCAGATTTTTTTCTCCTAGCAATTAAATGAAAAAAAAACTTCTCCACCAAATGTCGCATCAATTGATATTCAATTAAATTATTTGTCATTACAACTGTCTGCATACTTTTTGTGGAACTTTTTTTGTCACATTTTTTCCTGCGTTTCTTTTTTTGACGTCTGACCTTTGGTAAATAAATCTGATGTGTTTTTTTGTTGCCATCCCACTGTCTGTCGGTCAGCCAGTCAGCCTTTAAATGTTGTGCGGTTTTGCAGCAGAGCTCCGCCTTTGTTCAAATTTATTTGATTGAAATAATTTACTGTAAATATTTGCATTGAGTTATTGAAATGCTTGTCAAAGGTTGTGTGTTTACTTAACGCTGATTTTTCATAATAGGGCCGAGGTGGAGAGAAGAAAACAGAACACCATAGCGAACTTTAACCCGTTTTTTTTCTGCTGGCATTGTGTCAAGTCAGAAGTGTTGTAATTACTCATCATTGCAATTATATATTGGCTGTGAATCTGATGAATGTCAGGAATTCCAAAGAGAAAAAATGTGGCGTATGAGTGTTGTCAGCACGTATACGCATAGGGACACCATTTAAATTAAATGTTAATGTTAAGGAGAAGTGTGTATTTTTAATAAATTTACGCCTTGGGTAGACGAGAAAAAATTATTTTTAATAAATCGACGCCTTGTAGAAAAAATTATTTTTAGAATTTAGCCTAGAAAAAAATATGTTTAAATCTTGAAGAAATATTCTTCTCTTCCATTTCTTCTCTTTATTTAAGTATCTTTTCTTTTCGTGCAAATCCTGCTTCCTGCCCTGCCGATGCCATTTTTAATTAAGACAAATTATAATGTCACCGCTTATTAAGCCTTATTATGTTTATCTTTTGGAAACATTTTTGCGGCATTGGCGCGGGGTGAAATCGCAGAATAAATATCTTTATTGTGGCCCTAAAATCGATTTAGGCGAAACCAGGCACTTCATGACGTTCCTTCGCCCACTTCGTGTTCATTGTATGAGTTACGTGTTGATGAAGTTGATAGCAGGATGTCAGTTCAGCAAAAATTGGCAAATGGGAATATAACCCTGGGCTCTACTAACAACAACAACAGCAACGCGACTAAGTAACTTAGGTATTAAACAGCCACCAAACAAAATACTGCAAAATATCCTTTTTAGGAATACTTTAGGACGAAAAAACAAGTTTCCTATTTTTTTTTTTTTTGTGGAGGGGGTAGGGAAGGATATGCGTCTCTCTGTGTGTATGGGTGCGGGTGTTTTTTGTCTGCCTGTGTTTTGCGGCTATTTGTTTAAATGTACCGTCACTTGTTATTCCAGTCACGCGCTTATTTAGCTTCAAAGCTTGTTTCCGACGGCACAGGATTTGGAAAATATTTTTCCTTTGCCACAAATCCTTAAAATAACCTTTACGTTGTTAGTTTTTTCTTCTTTTTCTTGACTCCCCCACAAAAAAACTTGTTGGTCGAGGAATGTGGATGTGTGTGTTTGCCATGTCTGGCCTTAGCAAAATACCACCAAACATGTATCACCAGCAAAGTAATGCCACCATCCGCACCATACCTTCCACTCATCAATAGACACCATGACTGTTTAGAGATGACTACTGTCTTCTTCTTCGCCTTCGTCTTCTTGCCAGTCATGACTGTTACTAATTTAATTTTATTTTTGTTTTTGTGTGATATTTATTTTTTCGAAGTGATGGGGCTCGTCCGCCATTCTGATGATGGTGATGATAGTCTTTGCAAATTTTCTTCTTCTGGAAGTGGCTATACGAAAATTTTGCCTTTTACTAATTGAATTTCTTTGTCAAATACGTGAGCGGAGGACACATTCCCGCCATCACCACCAAAAATTTGCTAAGTTTTTTTCATTTCAGGATCACTACATGCCCGAGTATTGGTGAGATACTTAACATAAGTTGCTGGTATTCATTTCCTTTCAATCTCGTTTTTGTTGTTCCTTAATTTCTTCCCTTTCTTGTGTGCTATTTTTCCGGTCTCCTTTGGTTGTTATTCTTCGCCTTTTTCTTCGTCTTCCAAGTATTTTGCGAGATAAGATTTAGTAATTTGTTTATTCTTTGGCTGTAAATGTGTTGATTATATCCTTCATCTTGGCATGGTTCGGTGCGCCTCCGATGCCGGCGGGCTTCTTAAAAATGCGTGAGCCTTGTTATTGCTTGGTAGTATTTATTTATTTATTTAAATGTAAATGTAATTAAAATGGACTTTAATTGTAAAGAGACTATTTTTAATTGGATTTATTAGTCAGCCAAGTGCTTGAGCAGATCTAATTGGCAAAAACAGCAGAAGAGAACTTTGTTTTTTTTTTTGTGCATGACAATTATTTAAGATTGAACATTTCCTCGGATTTAATGAAGTCATGTCATTTTAAGCAAATGAATGGGAAACAAACAAAAAAACTACATTTTAATGAATATTAATTTATTATATTGAAAGAAAACTGCTTTCTAAAGAAAATCGAATCGATTTGGGCTAAAGAGTATAAAATATATTATAAATAAATTTTCCTAGGCTAGCCAAGGCTAGGATTTATTAAAATATTTTTTTTCAGCAATACCCATGGCGTGGATTTATTAAAAATATTTTTTCTAACCAACCCGATGCGTGGATTTAATAAAAATATTTTTTTTCTATTTCTAGGCGACATCTATACTTCCCTTACCACATTTTCGGCATTATCAATTGAAGGGTTTAGGCATTTGCTTACGATCACCGAACCTCATACCCATTTGGTAGGTGTCTTCTCTGTGGTGAATATCGAAGATAACATCTAGCGGCTAATTACTCCACTATTTTAATGGAATATATTTTTTACCTCCCATAAATAAACTACTTCTCATTTGTGATTAACTAAAGGATTCGGAAGTGTATAAGGGGTGAATTTTTTAAAAATTATTTTTTCTACAATACCCAAGGCGTGGATTTATTAAATTTTTTTCTAGGCGACATCTATATTTCCCCTACCACATTTTCGGCATTGAATTGATAGTTTGTGCATTTGTTTATGATTACCGAACCTTATACCCATTTGATAGGTGTCCTCTCTGTGGTGGATATCGAAGATAGCATCTAGCGGCAAATTACTCTACTATTTTAAATGGAATATGTTTTTTGTCTCCCATAAATAAACTACTTCTCATTTGTGATAAAATATACGACTTTGTATAAAGCGTGGTTATATTAAAAATACATTTTTCGAGGGTACCCAATTTTTTTAGGCTACATAAGGCGTGGATTGATTTCAGGTTAGCCTATGTAATATATTATGTAGTTGATTGTTTAAGGCATGATTCAGGAGCCCGATTTTTACAGACTGTCCTTGTTCTACTTTTTCAATTTGTCCTCTTGTCCGTCACGCTAGTCACATTATTACCGACGTTAAAAATTAATTAATAAAATGTCTTGTCTTGACATTTGTAAATTTTTTGCTGACTTGTCATCAGAAGTCCAGCAGAAGAAAATAACTCTGCAGATGCTTCTACCACCTCATATATCATTAATCAATAAACATAAAATAAGGATTTTTTATTATCCTTTACACGTGTATGGTGACGAGAGACACACATACAATGCTTTGAGTGTGAAACAAAAACATAAAATTCAAAGAATATATTCAATGCTGGATGACAAAATAATATAAGGTAGTAAATATTAGGGAATATATTTCAAAGTGATTTTATCTCAGGACTTATAATGGAAATTCTTATTGGAAAAATCCATAATTTTCGAAACTGATCCCTTTCTATTTCAATTATAAAGATATCTTCTCTTACACTCTCCAAAATAAAAAAATACAAATATTTCTCTTCCGCTTAAAAATTTCCATTTGTCATCTCTCAAATATGTTTCACCCTAATATCTTTGCAAATTTTCCACGCACGCATGCAATATATGTGCTCACGTCGAGATAAGTGCCCACAGCTTACCGTGTGTATGTGTGTGCACATCCTTCTTGGCCCGGTACTTTCAGTGCATTATCTATAAAATTCACATTAAAATTAATGTAAACATTTTTACGACTCATTAAAATGAAACCTGTCACACAATGTGCTCGCCCAAAAAAGAAAAAAACAACGAAGGACAATTGTGGAAGACAATAAACCAACCAGCATTATTACAAGTGTCATACGCCCACAATTCAATTGTACTTTTCTCTTTCCCTTTTTCCGATTTTTCGCTTTTGCACTTCAAGTCCATTCACTGCATGAATGTGAATGAGAAGAAAATTCCTGTGGCCATCATTCCTGGACGATGTGGACCAACAACAATAGCTGGGTGACTGACTGGCTGACATTGATCCGCAACTGAATATGGTTGACGGTTATAAATTGTGTGTTGACCTGTCAAGAATAAATGTTTACATTGAATGACATGCAAGGAAATGGGGGAAAAAAAGAAAATAAAGGATTTTTTCTTCTTAATTAATAACAAATGTCATATGGAATTATAATATGAGAAAACTATTCAAAGGCAAACAAATGGAAGGTGTGTAAATATTGTTGATTAATAGTAGGTCAGGAGGTTTTTCTCAAGTCCTCAAATAAACCTTCCCGAGATAGAGAAACCTTCAATAGCTAGATTTCCATTAGCACCATAAAACATTTTTTTGCACATAAAAGGTTTAATATATTCTTTATTTCTAGTCGTCTTTGAAGAATGTGGAGAAACGAGTGTCAATTGTACATTTATTAATTTATATTTAAATGTAACTGGTATATACATGTGTTTCATTCGATAGTAGTGAACATACGGGAGCCAGGCAATATCTCATAAAAAATAATTCCCACAATTGCCTCTACACGGCGCTTTTTATATTCGAAACAGTGAAGACTAAAACATCAAACTTGAATATCACCCTGTGATCAATAGCAAAGACACATACCTTAAATTAATACTATTGATGAAGTACAGATGGCTCTAAGTGCTTGAAATGGCACAGGTGGTACATATCGTACTTCAGAACCCAATGTGATCATGTGTTTGAAAAATCGTAGATATCACCATGTAATTATTGTTGGAATATATAAATATTGAGGTGAAATACATAAATGTCATAAAGTGACATGATACGTTTCGAAATCATCATTTATTGTAACTTCTCTTGCATTTATCTGTAGAACTTAGGTCAGTTTGTAGTTAACTACAAATTCTCAAGGACACAATATTTTGGAACTGTTTTGCTCTATATAACAAAATTTCATAAAGAGACCCTATAATTTACATCTCGACATCTTTATTTATTCTTTCCTATTCTCTATCTCAATATAGACCCCAATTTTGTCATTCACCTATTTAATCGACGAACATTTGAGATGTGGAAGCAAAAAATGGTCTCAAGTAGGATCTTAATTGGTGATGATTAATAGGTACCCATACATTTCAAAGTCACAGGGCTACCATAATCATTTTTGTAAGTTTCTAAAGAGGTCCTATAATTTACCCTTCGACACCATTTCTTACAGTGACTTATCTTTAGCTTCAATATAGACCTTCGTTTCTACTTTCACCCTCTTCATTCCACGAACAGTTAATCTTAGAGATCTGAAATCAAAAAATGGTCTCTGGAGATAATTTAATGAATTATTGCCATCGACTTCCCTGACTTCAGTTCATTATTTTTCCTTCCAGTTTCTTCAATGCTTTAATATTCTTAATTTTAAATACGTCCATTTCGGTGACTTCGTCCTCCTGTCGGGTAAATTAAGCTAGGTGATAGTTACTGTTAAGGGTTCTTTCTTTTTCAAGGTATTCAATGGAAAGAATTTCAGGCGCATTCCATATTTTAACGGTACAACCTTGCCTTTTCCTCACAACCTACTACTCATTTCATCGGGTATCCACTTCACATACTAATTCTTCAAATTAGCTGTTGTTTTTTCCACTATAAAAATTCAATACTTGATCGAATCCCTTTTCATTTCCTTTATAACAATCTTAAAAGGCGTTTCAATTAAAATGCTGTAACCTAACGACAAATTCCCAATTTGTATATCTTTTCAAATTTTTGGCTAAGTTAATATCATATAAATTTATTATGTAGTACCGTCATCTATACATGTGGTCCTTAGAATGGATCCAGATTTTCCCTTAATTTGCTTTAAAATATCAGTTTTTGAAACTACTGTAACCATGTTATCCACTTTGCTAAATCAACCAGAAAGCGACATCTACCCTTCAACACATACATGATCAATAAAAAGGTTTAGGTCTCTGAGGAGGAGTCTCCTCTGTGGTGAACATAGATAATGGCATCTACCGCTAACCTTCCCATAAATAACCTACTTTTCATTTGCAATACACCAAAGCCACAATAATTATCGGAAAATTATTATAATTTATACATACTTACATCAACATTTTCATCTGAGGATTCCGCAGAAAATACAGATTTTTTCCAATAGAAGAAATTGAAATCTTGCTGTAAAGAAAAAATCAATAAAAAATATTTTATTTCTAGAATTATTTTACGAGCTTAGATTAAAAAAATCGAGATTATTTCCAAGAACATATGTTAGTGTATACAAAACAAATTGACTTCTTATGGCTGAAAGGCCTCAGATTTAAGAGGAGACATTTCTGTTTAAAATAAATCTATATCACATTTTTTGTACGTCTTCAGTTTCCTGATGGATGATTTTACAAACTACTGTATCAATGGAATCTACTTTGCTAACACAAATACACAGCGACATCTATACTTCACCTACCGCATTATGTCCATTATCAATTGAAGGTTTGTACCTTTGATAAAGATCACCATACGTCATACCCACTTGGTAGGTGTCTTCTCTGTGGTGAATATCGGAAATAATACCTAG
>NW_026875891.1:0-18118 GCF_032173495.1 Musca vetustissima | reverse complement strand
AATAAAATAAAAATCAGAGTCCCTTTATATTTTCACTTATATTTATAGTCGGCGCCCAACGCGAAATTATGACACAGATATTCAACCGTTAAACTAAATACCCAATATAATTTTCAAGGGTATGTAACATCTTTGGAGATAAGAAAATATTAATGTGACGGTCAGTGTGGTACCCAACGATAATTTTTTTGGTTCTTTGGTTTATTTTGGAGCATCTAATACATTCATGTGGCGCCCAACGAGGAAATTATTTCTTTCAGTGTTTCACTTTTAGTTCATGCAGTAGATTTAATTGCGAGGATGACCGACCTTCTGGACCAGATATGTGTACTTCTATATTTTTTAAATATAGTTATTATACAAATTCGAGTTTTATCCATCATTAAAAAAAAATCTTTTAGTAAAACAAATTGTTAAAGGTCCAAATGTAAAGTATTGGACATAAAATTAGAGACTTTACTAAAATTTCTAATTGTGATTTAATACGACGATTTTTGTGGCATGAGGCCCCAAATTTAAAATAATATAACTGTAAGAGAATATTGCACCTTAGGTCCTTCGTTGCAAACATTTTTTGGCCTAGTTTTTTGTTCGTTCTGCACTGTGGCCATTTCATAGGTCCTTGACTTTTTGTTACAAAAAAAAAAATTGTTTGTTATTGTTGCCATTTGCAGAGAACAACAAACGGTTTCGTGACACAATTTGTTGGTGTTTTTTTTTTTTTGTTTTTGTTGCTTTGTGTTAACGTTACAGTTATCTGGATGATATTTATGGCCAAATGCGATTTATGTTGAAGTTTTTATTTCACCTTTGTTATGGACTTATGATATATGGCGACAAAACACGTACCTGTTGTCACCGCTTTAACGGCCAGCTAAAGTGGCAACACGACGCTCGTGCTGTTGTTGTTGACGGACGTTTGCCGTTGTTTCCGCAAACGGTTGCATGCAACTGAATGATATGCCAGGACAACAACGTGGCTCATTAAAATTGTGGAAAAAAGAAAAAAGGGGCTAAAAAACTTTATTTAATTATCGGCTATTAGCAAAAAAGTAGTTATTTGGAATTTAAACACTTGATTTGAAGTGGAGCACGATTGGAGAGGAGGGATATGACACGTATATACAAAAGCACATACATTTTCGAATCTACTGAGTGCAAATTAATTTACCACCTCTTTGCGGATACTGGCTGATGATGATAGTCAAGTGGAAAAGTGAACCAAAGCCATGTGATATATGTGACTATGTGTGTGTCTGTCTGTTGGGTGCTTGAAATTTTTAACTTTATGGCCTGTAGATTGCCGCTGAGTTGTGGCAGGCGGCATTCTAGGCCATGCAATATTAAAAACATTTAACAGCCAATATTTGCTTGCTTTCCATCTCTCTCTTGTGTTTGAAAGATGTAGAAACACCGTTTCGTGTGGCTGGGCTAACTGCCTGGCTGACTGGCATGGCAAAAGCCATCAACAACCTCGACATGTTGTTGTTGTTGTTTTTATTTTTTGGTTGCTGCATTTTTTTAAATTTCTTTTTTTTTGGCAATTGCCGCTAAATGAAATGGATAAGGCCAGTAATTGTTGCTGGCTTTTGTTGTTGCAAATATATATGTTTGTGAATTTTTGTTGCAACCTCCCTCCGTTTTAGCGGTTTTTTCCTCCAAACATTAGCAGTTTAATAATATGCTGCCATAAGAAAAACACGACATAAACATTAATTTGCAAAAGAGCAACAAGGACTCGCCGAAAAAAAACTCCTGCATAGCAAATGAATGTGTGGAGTACAAAAACAAAAAAATAACTGAAATAAACCATCAGCAAATTCCCCCCAACTAAACTGAGGGAGGAGTTAAACAAGCGTTCAAGTGTTTATCAAACTGCTGCAACGGCGATACAAATTGCTGTAATTTATTGTTGAAAACACGCACGCCAACAAAAGAAAAAAATAGCAGCAGGACAATAACCAACACAACTACAAATAAATATTACCACAACTACTACTACTAGCGCTTGGTGTGATGTTAATATTTATGTTTCATTTGTTTTCCATTGTTGTTGCTATTTGGTTTTTAATATTAGCGATAAAGATAGAAAGGTTTTCAAATGAGTGCGATATTTTAGCAACACTATGTTATTTATTGATTCGAGGACATTAAGGACATAAGTGTTTGGAAGGACATTGTTAATAGCTTCTAATAATTTGTAAGGGGTAGGTATTATTCCTTTTAAGCTATTGATTTTGGTTACAAATGTTTAGTCAAATATATTGCAGATTGTGGATCATTTTGGCATCTTATTGGATATTTAAGTCGGATGGCAATTTCAATAGAAATATATGATTTTTGAAAATTTCGAATTTAGGTGTATTAAAATTTTTAGATTTTCCTGACTCATTTCAAGAATTAAGACCAACACTTCCCAACCATTTGTATATTTTGACGGTAGTTAGGGAATATGTTTCTATTTTATAAGGCAGTTTTTTCTCTTTCGTATCGAACTTAATGATCAAAGTTTTGCAATCATATGATCATCCCTTTCGGAGAGAATTGAAATATGTCTAATTTAGCTATAATTGTCTTTATGGTGCCACACAAACACAATTAGGTTACCTTTTTATGGAACAAGATATACCTTTCTTAGAAAAAATGGCGCCCAACGTCAAAATTGTTTAAATTTCCCTTTTTTCTGAATATGATGTGGAGTCTTCTTGTGAATTCATCCAATTAAATGTATTTCATTTATTAAGAAACAAAAAATGAATTCAGTGGGAAAAAAGTGGCGCCCAACGTGAACATAATTTGTTCGCCTCGTTTTTTAGTTTCACTCGTGCGACTGGTTCTATTGGGCTGACTGAATGTTAATTACTTCTTTATAACTATAAACCCAATAAGTATGACTCTGTGAAGTGAGGAGACCTGGGAGGCTCGGGAGGCCTGGCGCCCAACGTGAAAACTATTTTTAATGTTTTTTCTACATTGGTTTATGACGATTTGGTTTAGTGGACATTAGTCTTAACTATCTGTCTTCAATTATGAACATCTATAGCATATCGGGTTATTCCAAGACTTAATTGAAAATTTTTTAATCGCAAACATTTCGATTTCGTCATAATAATTTGAAAAATACTCAGTGTACTCATCGCGAAGTTCAAATCGCCAAATTTTGCTTTCTTTTTAAGGTATAAATATAGTTGGCGCCCAACGCGGAATTTTGTTACAGACCTCTAAATTAATTATATATATATATATATATATAAAGGTTATATAATGAAGTACATAACGCAAGCCTTTGTAGCTGTGGCGCCCAACGAAATAGTGTTGTCTTAGATATGTTCCTTTTTGGGATGATTGACTCTCTGAAACAGATTTGGATTATTTTTAAAGCCTCCATTTTGTATATTCTTCACCATAGGGTAGGGTATACATTAAATGGGAAAGACTACATATCTGGCTCTGGTATAAACTAGGCTTATTGACTTCGCTGGAAAATTAGCAAAATGGCGGACCTATGCATTTTATTTTTTTTTAAATCGCCTATGTTTTTTGCCAAAACCCAAGCTGGAAATAGGGAAAATGTATACCGATTGGATTTATCCCAGTTCATACGATAGCTATGTAGGCCCAGGTCTTAAAATTTGGAACCGATTGAATTAACACTTTTTGTTTTATCGTGCCCGCCAATCGAAAAAAAAAATTGTTTTTCGAGAAGAAAGCGTTTAAAGTTTGAGAAGCACTCATGTCGTCGATTGTTGCTGACACTATAAATACTTGAATTTTTTATGAGACAACCTGAGAAGTCTCATTAAAAATTAGTTTCATATTAAATAAAAATAAAAAAAAGATTTTTTGAATCACAGAGATTTCAATGGAATTACATGGCAAAATCGGTACAGAATTTTATATTGATCAAGAATAAATTTACTATATGAAGTCTACGACGAACCTTTCGAAATGTTGCGAACGAATGGAATCAGAACAAATCACGAAACAGCAATTTTGTTCCTTGGCAACAATGGCGCCCAACGAGAAGAGTGTGTTGTTTGAATTCATGCGACGGTTGATTGTGGTTAGGTTCCTCAGTTGGATATAGTTTGAATAATGTTATAATACCAAGAAAATATTTCTGAGAAAGATGCCTATCGTAAAAAGTTTTATTCGCTTCAGTTTTAGACATATTTCATATGGAAGAAATATATCTAAAACAGGACCGGATTCAACAAAACTTCATTTACATCAAACTGGACCTAATTTAGTATGATGTGCAACATTTTGCCTCAATCGGAAAAATATTGGAATTTTGGTGCACCATTGACATAAAATCGGACGAAACTATATGGGAGCTATATCTAAATCTGAACCGATTTCAACAAAACTTTATGTACATCAAGCTGGACCTTACGATGTGCAACATTTTGCTCAATCGGAAAAAACTACAAGTTTGGTGCACAATTTATTTGAAGTCGGACTAAACTATATATGGGAGCTATATCTAAATCTGGACCGATTTCCACAAAACTTCGCATACATCAATCAGAACATAATTCAGTACAATTTGCAAAACTTGCGAGTTTGGTGCACAATTAACCAAAAAATCGGATGAAATTATATATGTGAGCTATATCTAAATCTGAACCGATTTTCTTCAATTTCAATAGGGTTCGTCCTTGCGCTAAACAAATGGGCTGTGCCAAATTTCATCCAAGTCATATCATAAATGCAACCTATACTTCGTTCATAAAAATACATAGACGGACGGAAAGACGGACAAGCATAAATCGACTCAGAAAGTGATTCTATGCATATTCTCAAAAGGAACCATGGGTCTATCTCGATTCCTTTTGCCTGTTACAAACATATACACAAAGACATATTACCGTGTACCACAGAGAGGTGAAGGGTATAAAGATCAGATTTAAAGATTGTTTATAAGGCCGTCACAGGTGAGCCAAAAAAAAAAAAAAAAATAAATACGTAAAAAAATAAAACAGAGCAAGAAATAAAATTGTCCTTCTTCGAAGACGAGTAAAATTCGCCAAGAATTGTTCGTGAAAGAAAGATTTCGAAGCAAATGATCGCCTGTTTTTCGGTTGTCCCGCTTGCGCAACGCAGTACGAACCACAATTTGCCATACAAATCTGACTCGGCACCAAATAATTTCTATATTTCCAGGACATCAAGAATTATCGTGTGGTCAACTATTTTTCTCGCCAGAGGATAATACACCATTCGTTTTATATCTAGTTTTGGAAAAAAATAATTCAATGTACAATTAGATTCATATGAGTAGGCAAAAATTCGGACAAAATAACTCTATCTGTACTCTATAGAGTTAGACATATGGAATTACGGACCTTTCTAGTCCACTTAAAATTGTCTGAAATGAATTTGATTCATATTAGCTGGCATTAAAAACGATATTTAGATGAGTCCCAATGATCATTTCAAAGATTATATAATTTAATTAGTCTTAAGGTTGAGGGAATAGAAATGGTATACTTTGGACTGGCCCAGGGCAGAGTAACTAAAAGAAAGGGTTAGCATTTGATGAGAAGATTTAACTAAATGACAATCAATCGATGCCAGTGAACGACGGACTTTCGAAGCAAATAGATATTTGAATCACCTTCAATTTGGAAAAAGCAGTTCTTCGATAAGGAACGATAAGACCAATCGGCCAAGTCTCAAGTTTCCGCTTGAGGAGAAAATTATAGGATACTCCAAAGAATTGCTGAAATGTCCAGAAGATACACATCCCGATTGCAAAGACTGGACATCAAATTGAGACCCAGTTTATGTATGGACTTTGAGCCTGAAGTAGAGTTGTTTTTTTATTCTATGAGTGTAGGATTAGGTCAATCAAACAAAACTCCCATTTTTGAAAGAAAACCTTTAGTATGTCAACTAATCATAACCTTTATACGACCACGTATACACGCCCTATTGTGCCTTCATGCCCTTTTTATCGTTATCATTTGTACAATTTGTATATGAAAATATGAGCCAAGAAGTTTCCAGAGAAACTTTTCACCCCATGGCCGGATCATATTAATCCCCTATGATCTGATCCCAAAATAAAATATTTGGGGCAGTAATCAGAAGCATCAGTGACTATAAAAAGAGCGCTCAAAACTCTGACTGGATAAACCTAAGGCGTTGGGAACTAACATATTTAGTAACATTCGAACAATCTTTTTAAATGCTACTAATTTTAATGGCAACATTTATTTAATACAAATTTACTTACCAAGTTGTTTAAATTATTATTTTTTTGTGAGGAAGTCTTCATAACTATTTCAAGAAATTATTAGTTCCCTTTACTTTTGTAGTTCTTGTTTATTTTCCCTTTTTCCCAGAAAAAATCACTTCATTTGCTAGTTTTCCCATTGTGAATAGTAAATACTGTGTTCTTGTTTAAATTCTACTTGAATTTATAATTAGTATCATTTTTTCCACTTAACATTTTAAACAAATTCATAGTAAATAATAAAAAAAGAAAAACAAAAACAGCGACTAGGTGGCAGTAAGTAAGGGTATTTGAAATGATTAAAAGCAACACACATATACAACCATATAATTTTGAAATAGTATTTACATGTTGGGAAATGGAAATGGTAATTATTAAATGCTGTGTATACCACAATAATTGTTTAGTTTCATGGGGAAAAGTAATTGCAGTTTAAAGTTGTAATTAATGGAATTAAGCAGAAAAAATGGAAACAAATGAAATTTAAATATAAATGGAGAACATTTAATTTGTGGAGAAAACACCTATATATATTTCTATTCACAATAATTATGGGGAGGTGAAAAATATTAAATTTGATAAAGAAAAACGCTGGGAATTGATTGCAGTTTTATTTATGTGTATGTGTAAATTGATATTAAATTATGGCGAGCAAAGTGTATGCCCCAGAGAGCCCTTGAGAGAAATACAGAGAAGGACAAACAAAAACTATTTTTAAATATTTATAAAGAAACAAATTCATATATTGAAAAAAACCTCTGGTGGACTCAAATTTATTACTGAGGCCTAACTTTAATTTTATAGGAAAGCTACATCATTAACACTACATTGCCGAAGGCAGTCATTTTGACCGTTTTTCAATTTCAAGTACAAAAACAATTGTGTATATTATGACCCAGCTTTTTTAAATTTGGTGACTTTTTGTACCACATAGAACTACATTTATTAATCATAGTAGCTGCTTCCTCCCCTCTTCCATTCCCCGTATTCACATGTGCTATACCTATATTGCCTAAAAGCGGTCATTTTGACCTTTTGTGATATATTAAATAATCAAACTACTTTTATTATTGTATAAAGTAAATTTCTTATATGACAAGATCAGTACAACAACATCGAAACCCGTTTGCTACTCTAGAAACACAAACGAACATACAAATTGGGAAAAATAAATTTTATATTTCCATTCGATTTCACTCTTATAGTAAAGACTTCCTCTTTTTCGAACATTTTGTCCGCGCTCTTATTTTTCAAAAGGGGAAACTCGAGAGCCCTACCACCGAAAACAAATAATAGCAAGGTTTTGTATGATTGTAAATAATGTAAAAAATATTAAAAAATTAGTTTAAAAAAATTTCTTTACACAATAAAAATTCTTTCAGTATGAGGTCATTTTGACCGATTTTAGGCAATATAGGTATATACAAAATTCCCGTCTTTCTAGTGTTAACTGAGGCCTAGAAAGGCATGGGTTTTTTAAGGAATATTTTTTAAAACCTAAAACGAGGCGTGGATTTTTTAAAGAATATTTTTTCAATGCCTAAAGGGAGGTGTTGATTTTTTAAAGAATATTTTTTCAAGGCCTAAAGGGAGGTGTTGATTTTTTAAAGAATATTTTTTCAAGGCCTAAAGGGAGGTGTTGATTTTTTAAAGAATATTTTTCAAGGCCTAAAACAAGGCGTGGATTTTTTAAAGAATATTTTTTCAAGGCCTAAAACAAGACGTGGATTTTTTAAAGAATATTTTTGAAAAGGCCTAAAACAAGACGTGGATTTTTTAAAGAATATTTTTGAAAAGGCCTAAAACAAGGCGTGGATTTTTTAAAGAGTATTTTTTCAAGGCCTAAAACAGGGCGTGGATTTTTTAAAGAATATTTTTTCAAGGCCTAAAACAGGGCGTGGATTTTTTAAAGAATATTTTTTCAAGGCCTATAAGAGGCGTGGAGTTTTTAATGAATATTTTTATTTCAAGGCCTAAAACAGGGCGTGGATTTTTTAAAGAATATTTTTTTCAAGGCCTAAAAGACGTGGATTTTTTTAAGAATATTTTTTTCAAGGCCTAAAAGGTGTGGATTTTTTTAAGAATATTTTTTTCAAGACCTAAAAGTCGTGGATTTTTTTAAGAATATTTCTTTCAAGGCCTAAAAGGCGTGGATTTTTTAAGAACATTTTTTTCAAGGCCTAAAAGGCGTGGATTTTTTTAAGAATATTTTTTTCAAGGCCTAAAAAGCGTGGAATTTTTTAAGAATATTTTTTTCAAGGCCTAAAAGGCGTGGATTTTTTTAAGAATATTTTTTTCAAGGCCTAAAAGGAGTGGATTTTTTTAAGAATATTTTTTTCAAGGCCTAAAAGGAGTGGATTTTTTTAAGAATATTTTTTTCAAGGCCTAAAAGGCGTGGATTTTTTTAAGAATTTTTTTTTCAAGGCCTAAAAGGAGTGGATTTTTTTAAGAATATTTTTTCAAGGCCTGTACAAGAATTTCTCAGTTTCTGATTTATTCCAGATTAAAAGCGTCTGATTCTTTAATTTGTTTTTTAAACCACCCTAAGATCATAATTGTTATACCCTACCCAACTATGTTGTCCGGGTATTATAGCTTTGTGCAGCCCCGAGAGTTTGTAACGCCGCGAACTATTGATCCTAGACCGAACTTTAAGTTTGTCAACCATATCTTGACTAGCTGCGTCGATCTAGACATGTGTCCGTCCGTCCGTCCATCCATTATAATTTGTAAACACCATACAGGCTACAGTTATGGAACAACCTTCACGAAATTTTGCATGTAAGATGGGTCCTGGCTAATGAAGACCCCTATTGTTTTTGTTAAAGATCGGTTAATATTTAGGGGATGAAATGGACCTAATACTTATTTTTTGTCCGTTTTTCTGGTCGCTCCAGAGACCGCGATTTGGTATGGAGAACGGGATCGGGCTTAAGAATAAGCTTGCCTATTTTGATAAAGATTTGTTTGTGTGAAAAATTACAACATTTTCATTCTATGGCGTATATACCCTGAAGGGCATAGGCCCTAGAAGTTAAATTGATACCAATATGTATGATACGTATGTACTCAGATGTGGGAGTTACACTTAAATATTTACAGGAACTTATGTACTGAGATATTATTTAGTAACCCATTACCACAATAGAGGGCGGAAATATATAGAGCTGATCGCTTTGAAATTTTCCATGAGATTCCAGTTGTGGTCAAGGCAACGCCTATAATTTTCGATGATTATCAGATAATAATTTTGGGATGAAGTGGACGGAAAACATACTTTTTTTGTGTGTGTGTTTTTTTCTAGTCGTTCTATAGGCCATAATTATAAGCGGAACATCACAGCACAACTTACGGTAAAGGGTTGCAGTTGAAAGAGTTGAAAGAGGGTGCCAATATTACGAAATATTGCCCATGCTCGGAATAAACATCTGCAGAAAGTTAGAGTTCCGTGGTATTTGTGTAGGGTATCGTATGGTCGGCCCCGTCCGACTATACTGCTCCGCTCACTGGTTTCATTTAATTTTAATTTCCTCTTATAAGGACAACAACCATTTCAATATTTTTTTTATTATATCAACTTTCCTCCTTAACAATCAATAACACATGTTGTTGTTGTTCTTAATTCTCAAGGACTCTGTTTTGTTGTTGTTTGTTTATAATACTTCATCGTTTATTATCACCTTATTCTCCTCGCACACTCATAATAATATTTATGCTTTTTTTCTAAAGTTGTTAATATTTTAACGACCATAAATTAAAATCCGCACTTCTTCTTCGCGGTGGCATGGTTGTTCCTGTTATTGTTGGTGTTTTAGAGCCGTATAAGGTACTTTATTATTATGCTTTTAAAACAATAAATTGTATGCTTAGTGATTATAACTACAGAGAAGAAATAAATAAAGAGAATCACAGTAAAACCTACATAAAACGAATATGGAGGAACGTAATAGTCGACCTCGCTACGAAATTTTGGCAAAAAACTGCAATTAAATCCTTCCATAAATCATCAAATGACTACGATTCCATATGACCCCATTCATCATAACCTTGCTCGCTTTCCTTATATGCTGTAACATTAAAGATAATTACTAACTGGTTTTTTTTTTTTTTGGTTTAAGCATTGACTTATTCTCCTTTTTGTTTTCCATTCTTCTTCTTCTTTCTTGCAGTTTGGACTCACGCGGCGGAAATGTAAAATTGGCCACCCTTTCAGCCATAGCTAGCGATTTGGGTCAACGTTTATTCTTCTCCATTGGTGATAATCCCAAGGACTCACGTCTCCAGATACGCGATGTTAAACCAACGGATGGTGGTGTCTACCGCTGTAGAATAGATTATTTCAATTTTCCAACGCGTAACTATAGAATTAATTTAACATTGGTTGGTAAGTAGTGATGATAATACACAGAAAGCGTAAACAACTACATAAAACTTTACATCGTCAAGGCAGAGAGAACGTAGGACGTTTTTTTTTGTTTTAATAAAAATAACAACAACAGCGGCAGCAGCATTAAAGAAAATCGTATAATGCGTGCGTGTGTTATTCATACGCATACCATAACATATGCTGATGATGTGTGTGAGTTGGTAATCAAGTTCAGGTGATTAGAGGTGGAAGACAGTGGTTAAGGTATGCCCATTGTAAAATATTCTCAAGTTCGATTTTTTCTATAGAAAAAATGTCTAATTAACTAAGACTACGATTTTTTTCTGTTGAAAAATTGCATAATTAACTGAGGCTACGATTTGTTCTATAGAAAAAATGCCTCTTTAGCTGAGACATCTATTTTTTTATATAGAAAAAAATTCTTCGATTTTTTCCAAAAGAAAAAATGCCTAAATAAATGAGGCGTCGATTTTTTCTATAGGAAACATTTTTAAAAAAGGTATGGACTTTTAAAGAATATATTTTCAAGGACTATTAGAAGTTGTGGATTTTTAAAGAATATATTTTTTGAAGGACTATTAGAAGTGGTCGATATTAGAAGGCGAAGATATGAATAATTTTCATGGGCTATTAGAAGGCGTGGATTTTTAAAGAATATATTTTTTGAAGGACTATTAGAAGTGGTCGATATTAGAAGGCGAAGATATGAATAATTTTCATGGGCTATTAGAAGCCGTTGATTTTTTAAAGAATATCTTTTCAGGGACTATAAAAAGGCGTGCATTTTTTTAAACAATATTTTTTCAAGGACTAATAGAAGGCTTGGAATTTTAAAGAATATTTTTTGAAAGAACGTGTGGATTTTTATACAGAATTTTTTTATGGAATATTAGAAGGCGTGGTTTTTTAAAAAATATTTTTTAAGGAATATTAGAAGGCGTGTACATTTTAAGAATATTTCTTCAAGGCTTAAAAAGTAGTTTTTTAAAGAGCATTTGTTTAGGCCATAAAACAGGGTGCGGATTTTGCAGAATATTGTTATCAAGGCCAAAAACATGGTGTGGACTTTTAAAGAATATTTTTTAAGGCCAGAAACAGTGCTTGAAGCGAAATTTTTTTAAGGACTTCCATAAGCTTAGTTTTTTAAAGGACTTACAGAAGCGTAGTTTTTTTAAAGGACTAACAGAAGCGTAGTAGGACTAACAGAAGCGTCATTTTTTTAATATACCCATAATGCGTGGATTTTTTTAACGCCGCGAAATATTGGTCTTAGACCTTTACCTTTAAGTATACCGATCATCATATCTCGACTAGCTGAGTTGATTTAGGGATATGTGTCCGTCCGTCTGTCCATTATAATTTATAAACACGATAGAGGCTACAGTTGTGGACCAATCGTCACGAAATTTTGCATGTAGGATGTGTTCTGGCCAATGAAGACCCCTATTGTTTTAGGCACAGATCGGTTAATATTTAGGGGATGAAATGGACCAAAAACTTTATTTTTGTCTAATTTTCTTGTCGCTCCAGACGCCGCAATTATGGACCAAACATCGCGAATTTTTACATGGAGAAGGGCATCGGGTCGGAGAATAAGCATAACGGTTTTGATAAAGATGGGTCAATATTTAGTGGGTCTAATGGACCCTGACTTTTGTGTGAAAAATGACAAATTTTGTATTCTAGCACTGATTCTATGTGGATCCTGCTACGGTCAAGAACAACGCGTATAATTTTCGGTGATAACAATATTGGCATGAAGTGGACCGAAATATCAACACATATCAACACAACCCACGGCGAAGGGAATCGGAACAAGTAATTAGAAGGGCTGTACTGAATTTTAGTAATATTTTTTGACCTCTAGTCGTTCAAGAGGATGCAAATATCGCGAAATATTGTCCAAGTTCGGAATGTATTACCACAGAAAGTTAGATTTTCGTGGAAGTTGTGTAGGGTATCATATGGTCGGTCCCGTTCTACTATACTGCTCCGCTCACTGTTTTAAAAAATATTTTGTTTAATATACCCATAATGCGTGGATTTTTTTTAAAAAAATATAGTTTTTAATATACCAATGAGTAGTTTTGGAAAAGAACGTTTCTTTCTCGAGAAGAAGTTTTATAAGAAACCTATAGAGAACCTAAAGCAGGGTTTTATTCTTTTTTAGCCGATGGACAAATCGGCCATTTTTTTTTGTTAATTTCAAAAATCGCTTAATATAGGTGAAACTGAATTAAAAGCAAATAAACCGCATCATCTCTTTATGTTTGTATATGTATATGTATATTGCACATCCACATAACCAGATTTATATTTCAACACATTAAAACCCCCTCTTCTTTAATGGAAATGTCCAACACATATGATTCCTGCCTAAAATAAACTTTAAACAAAAATTCCCACGCTTAGCGCCAGATACCCTTGCCGTGTGGTTAACGAACACCAAAATAAAAAAATATATTACACCACCCACTGTGATAAAAATGCGTTGTGGCGTACAAATGGAAAATATACATGAACACACATACTATCTGTGTGATAGTGACACCTTCCTGTGATGTGAGTAGGTGTACGTGCGTGTGTGTGTCTTCTTGTTTGTTTATCCACATTGATATTTACGTTTTCAAAAAGTAAACATTGGCAAAAATTAGAAGAGACACTTTTCACTATCACGTTTCACGGGCAAAAGTTTGTCGGTCGGTCGGTTGGTTGCTGGGGAAAAACTTTTGCCCATGCACCATTCATTCGTTTTCCCGGTTGGACAACATTGAGTTTTTACGCTTTTTCCATTATCCGCAACGCGATAAAGTTTGACATGGCGGCACGGTGGTATGGCAGCCATACGTTCAACAAACTATTTCGCAACATACCTTGATGGTGTCTCATGGTGTATATTCGTTTGAATGTGTGTGTTTGTCGGTGTGTTGTGTTTGTGGAGTGTTTTTCTGGCCAAGTTTGGTTCGTGTGATACGTGGATAAGGGAAATGTGATTACGCACATGGACGAGTGATGGCAGTACCACTACCACCACCACCACCACCACCACCACCACCACATTCATATCCGTTCAGGCATACCGTTGAGGTACCCACCAAACACACTCATACACTCACCCATACATCTGCATATATGGGTTACCTTCTACCTTCTATCCATGGACCTAATGAATATTTCTGAATGCAGCTCACGTTCCGTTTTGTCTTCCATCTGAAGCCTCGGTGCTGTCGCTGCCACTCCAGATGCTGTTGTTGTTATCCTCTGTTGTGGTGTGCAGGTTGTTTATTCCGAACTACAAAATCACGTGGCGAAATTTATGTATAACTTTGCGTTCCATGCTTTTAACTTTCATATGACCATAATAATATTTATACGCTTGTTTTTTCCACCGTACGACTTCTTTGTTTCATAGTTTGTTGTTGTTTTTTCTGTTTCTGTTTTATAGTTCCTCCAGAAGAGCCTCGCATATTTGATGCCCAAGGTAATGAAATTGCCCAGGCAGGACCATTTCGTGAGGGTTATGAAATGTTTTTATGCTGTCAAGTTAAAGGAGGTAAGTTGATAATCAAAAATGAAAGACGAAGAAACATAAAACTGAAAAAAACTACTTAAAAGGACATTCTAGCACACACACATACACACACGCACCTGTCTGCCGTATCTTACATGGCGAACGTTTAAGAGAATCAGACATATAATAATAATAAAAGAAAATCCTTTGCTTGTTGATATGTCTTAAGGATACCCATCATTCGTAACCAGTCAGTAGTAGTAAAATTCTGGCCTTTTCTGGATCATGATTCCCATGACCATGACCATGGCAATAAAAATGTTTAATGATTCTTAATTTTTTTTGCTACTTCGTCTTTGTATTTTTTGTGTGCCGTCTGATATGCTTTGCTTTCTTGGCGCATTATCATCACCATCCTCATCACTACCATCGTCATCATCACAAAGCCCACCATTAAAGAATGCGTATCACCATCTTAACAGTGGCAAAGGCCAACGAAGTGGTGTCTTGCATTTCGGTTTCTCCTTTTGTTTTTTGGCATTGTTGTAGCATCATCTACCATTATGTCATAAAGTGACATGCTTTCATTTCTCATAAAGCGAAAACGCAGTAGATGTTCTTCTTCGCCGTCTTTTGCTTTGTAAAGACAAAAGAAGAAGAATAGCCGCCCGGCCATAACCCTTGGATCCTTGGGATTCCTAATAAAGTATTTGCAAATGTTCTGATGCTATAAATGAGTATGAATGTGTATACATGTATTTTGTTACATTCTCATTTGTAGGGGTGCACCCCTTTTTCACATAATGTCCCTCCCAGTTAACATCATGAGGATATTCATTATCTTGTATGGTACAGTGTTCAGCAGAATGTGTGTAAGTATTTTATGGCGGGTTTTGGACAGGAAAACAATGCATTTTTCGGGCAGAAATGTCCAAGTCTCAAATATAAGAATGAAGGAAAGATTTGTTAATTTCTATGCATAGAAAAGTAGCTCTTCTCCACATAGGTTGGGTTATAAGCTGCGGAATTGCTAGATATTTCAAGAAAAAAACCAGCAAGGTAAGGCCTAGAGTCAGACGCCACATTAAGTATATACAAGTAGTGTTATACAAAATGTAAGACCTATGTTCGGAATACCGTGGTGTCTTCTGTATATTATTTATAAAAATCGGACGAACATATATAACGTTGGGTTCATATAAAAATAAATCCATTATTTTTTTTTGAACTATAGGACTTTATTTAAGATGCTTCGGAATGTCCGATTTGTTGCCATTTTAAAGGTAACTTCATAGAAGTGCTGCCATTTGGCTACAGGCCATATTTCAAGTCAAGTTCTCTTAAAGCTCTCATATATAAGGTTGGGGGAAAATAAATCCATCAGGTCGGTCGTCGAAAACGTCGATAAAATCGGAGAAATGATAGAAATTGACCTGTATGTTAGCAGTTGTAACATCTCCCATAAAACTGTTTTAAACCATTAACACAAAGCGGGATTCAAAAATAAGCTTGATGTTTCGATGTAACAGATGTTGACGATGTAACTGAAAAAAAAATAGGATGGATCGAATTTGCATCTGCGAATCCTTGGCCAAACGGAATGAGATAGACCCATTTCTTAAACGGATGTCGACTGGAGATGAGAAATGGATCGCATACGATAACCCTGTGCGGTGGCCAAACCAGAACTAACGGCCAGGAAGGTTCTGCTATGCATTTGGTGGGACTAAATTTATTTAATGATATAAAATTGGTATCTAGGTAGGATTGCATTGCAGACAATGGTGTGAACCTCTTCACGAATAATTACTGCAGCTTGGAGAAAAATTAGTCCACAATGAGAGCTTCGGAATTCCGTTTGTTGAGGAACACGGATTTGCCCTTGTTACCAAAACTGTATTTTTTCTTAAACCATAGAACTCTATTACTCCTCCTTAAGATTGTTTTACCTGCCGGACGCCAAAATTGGCGACAACACATTCTTACTTCGAGAAACTTGCAAGATTCTTTAGAAGACAGCCAATAAGCATTGATGATACATCAATCGGGCTCAGCTGTTTTAATAAATGTTTCTTATCGGTCATGTGGGTTTTCTGTATAAGTACCTGAATCCATCTGCATCGTTTTCGATTTCAGGGATCCCTGCAAAATGGATTTTTCTTCCCCTAATAACTGATGACAGAATCCTCCTTTGAAGCGTACAATGCAGTTTACAGCGCAAAAAGTAATGGTGTTGACCTCTTCCTGATTAGTTGTTTCTCCTGTATAATTATTAGTTCCTTAGATTAACATAAGCCTCCGAAATTTGCACTGAAGACTAGAACACGTCCTACATCGAATTTGCCGCGTTAATTGCCGATTTTGAATTTCTTAGTAGTAGATTCCCTTTCATGACTTTTGTCCTGGGGTTGACTTATTACATCGCACATTTGTGGCAAGACCGGCATAAATAAAAAAATCAAATTTGCAGAAAATGTGTTTTATGTTTTTAGTTGTCTCACATCTTACAAATGTGTAAGATATATTATTTTTTTTTTTTTTGCACAACGTGAAGTCTGATATAACGAACAATTCAGTATCATTAACTCAACAATCACGATTTTTATTTATACCTATCTTGAAGCAAATGATCGATATGTCGTTGGTTTCTCTCCTCCGACACAACCGAAACATTCGAAGGAAATTGTTTGAGAAATAAGCAGCGGCATTGATCTCTCCGCCACTTGTTACAGAGGTATAGTCCCCAGGGTGGCTGAAGCCCTCGAAATCGATACTTCAAATTGTGTATGTCGTTGGTTGCCCTCCTCCGAAGCATTTGGCGCAAATTGCTGGAATGTTAGCAACGGTGTTTACCACTTCTCAACTGGTCACTGCTACTACGAGGAGGGCGGACCGAACACAAGGCAGCATTTGCTAGTGACAGAAGTGATAATTTCGAATGCTTCCCTCTCACTATGGCGACGTAGAATTGCCTAGCAGTATTTAGTCTTCTCAGATTTAAAGCTCAAACATCTGATGAGTTATCCTAGGTCATTGGATTAACAGAAGGACGTTGAATCATTATCGCCTTCCTAAATGACTTTTTACCAGCATTTTTTTTGAAATATCTGGACATATTCTTACTATTTTAACACTGGTTGATGATTTCAAAGACCTATTGTCATCCATAGACTCCCCCGATGGTTTGGTGTTATTTATTTTCCTCTGTCATCAATATGGTGCATATTTCTCTATGATATTTGTTCTATTGTAAGAGGCCGACATGGGCTTTTTACGATCGTCATCGATGATCCTATTTGTATAATTTTTCGTGAAATTTACTTGGAGTTCTTCTTGATTAAGTAGAACTCCTTGTCAGTGACTTTACACCTGTTCCTGTGTATATATCGGTTACAAATAAATAGTTTGGTAGATAATGCCTTCAACCGAAATAAGTTTGGAGATGAGAATATAAAGTCAGCGGTATCATTGTTGCGTGGTGGATTTTATTTTTTATTGTTTTTAAGAAATTTCGAACACTTCTGGTTCAGAATAGTTTATCTTTTAGCTCTTCTATTCTTCCTGTAAAAATCTCTTCTCTTCCGCATTTTCTGTTCTTCAGTAAATACCATTTTTTCAGTTGTCCAAACTACATATGCAATTTTATTAAATCGGAACAGTTTCTATTTTAATAAAATATATATTTATGTAATATTATAAATAATTCCCCTCCCCATATTCAGTTCATACGAATAACAGAACATCTGTTGTAATAATTCGCTCACTTGTGTTTTATTTATTTTTTTCATTATTTGTATCAAACAAATAACCCGTTTTCATCACACAGACATCACACTCAGCTGTCCAATAGTGTGTGTGGGGTGTGAGTCAACATAATTTTTGTTACTGTTACATATCCCAGTGATCTATTTAAAAAATCGCACACACACAACTACAGAGTTACATTCATTCATTCATGCAGTGTAATACATATGTATTC